>NC_059473.1:4078502-4153502 GCF_018139145.2 Gymnogyps californianus | reverse complement strand
CTGTATATGTTGTCAGTTTGACAAATACTGCATGTTGCAGCATCTCTTTACTTTATTAAAGCACATACCGCTGTGATACTGTCTCTTGCTGTTCCTAGTGTAATGGATTTAATACTTTTTTTTTCTTTTCCTTTTTTTGATTTCTGTAAAACCTTCCAGTTGTTCTGTCGTCTTCTTGTGATGGCATCGTTTGTTGCCTGTATTTTGCCCAGCGCCTTCTGAAGGGGAAGTTTGAGATTTAAAAAAATACAGAAATATATATCTAAAGAAAAAAATGTATTCCTTTTCTAAGAGAGACAAAAAAAAAACCAAACCAAAGCTCTGTTTTAATCCTGGGACAGGAGGAATGAAGGTTGCGTTGTCCGGGCTAACGGGACGAGCGTGCAGGGGGGTTGGAAAAGCGCTGGCAGCGCCCCTGAACCGTGCTCCTCTTCGCCGGGCTGGTACCCCCTGGCTGTCACCGAGGCAGATGCTGTGCCGGAGCCGGAGCCGCGCGGATGCGGGCGCTGCCGGGGGGACCCCTAGCACAGCGTAGGGGAGGCAGGGTCCGACCCCGGCGTGGTGGGCTTGAGGTGAAGGGGATGGACGCGGTGACTGTCCCCGGGAGTGCTGGTGTACGCAGGGATGCGCAGAGCGCTTTGCAGCTGCCTTGGCTACACGACTTTTGATCCCGTGCCGTGAAATGTCCGGACAGAGTCCGGTCTCGCCCACCCTCTCGCTATTTTTATTGCTGGTTGTTCGCACTGCGGTCGAGACGTTGTCTAGAGGACTTGTGTTAGCTGGTCTGCCCGGGGTCGAGCGTAGCCTGGCTGTCTTGCGGAGCGGGCGCTGTACCCCGTGTTTATCCTATGGCGGTCGTCGTTCCACTACCTTTCTCTATACTATGTTTTACATATGAAATAATCATATATACAGGCGTGTATACAGATCTATATACAGGTGTCTCTAGGTAGATCTGGGCTCCACGCGCTGCTACAAGGTTAACAGGTGGAAAGCATACAACGGTTTCTTTCTTTTTTTGAAATTGCGCAGCGATGCATTTGATTTACAGGTTTCAGAAAGCTAAATTTTACAGGTTTCAGAGAGCTAAATGAGCCCTGCGGGCGCTGCGTTGCCCTGCGACTGCGCACACGGGGCTGGGGCGGTGGTTTGGAGGAGCTTCAGGAGAAGCAGCTCCTGCTGTGGGAGAAGTTGTCTGAGCACCGGCCGGCCAGCGAGAGCGTAGCTTACGAACGACAACGCGCCGTCACCTCAACACCAGAGCAGAATTCGCTAACGTGATGTTTTTCTGCCAGTGGCGATGAGTTAATGGCATGATAAACCCGTTGAAGTTTGTTGGGTTGGGGCATGGGTGTCTAAGGCCCCATCATGTGCTCTCGAGCTGGTTTGGCATCCCGCGCACGCGTGACCCGCACTCCCTAGAAACTTCCCTGTTTCTCTCTGTGTAAAAAGATGTCTCTATAAATATGAGCGATATTTGGATAACAGTGTCTCTATTGTTAAAATCTCAAACCCCATCAACTTTCAAGGAGGAATGCATTTTTATGGCACAGATCCCTTTGCCGTTAGTATTTAATCTCCTCCAAATTGAATGATTAATGTAATGAAGGCGCTGAAACAGTATCCAGAATTTAGACTACAGATGTTTCGTATTTATTATGTTTCCAAGGGCTGAGATAAATACAGGAATAAGTGATACCATGTCTTTGCTTGACATTCAGGAGGCTTTGGTGTATCTGATGAGATACGGTTTTGGGGTTTATCTAAGTGCAGAGCTTGTACAAAAAAGAAAAGAGATACCAGCCACTCTTTTAGCTTCTTCCCTCTCTTTTTTCCTCCTATAAAGCTTGAAAACAATTTTTGGCAGATGCATGGGCAAATTGTAGTATTGACTAGGAGAGGGATCTTGCCCGGAGGGCTCTTTGCCGGAGTTGCCGGAGAGCCGCTGCTCCTCGAGCCCAGATGCTTGGCTGCTGGTTTCGAACTAGCCGCAGGGGTCCAGGCGCGGGGTCCCCTCCCCGCCGTGGGGCAGGAGGCAAGGGGCAACCCCCGGGTTTTGTGCCCCTTGGTGGGATGTACGGTTTGCAGCGGTGTTGTGCTGGTACGGCTTGTGACTGGGATGGCTGCGGCACTCTTGGCTCCCTTGAAAGTCTCAGCCAGCTTTAACGTCAGCCTGAAATGTGTTGGGCTCAGACATCAGCAGCAACGAGCCTTCCCCCGGGGGGAAATCGGGAACGTGCTCTTGACTTCGGAGGAGCCACTCCAGTTTACACCCGGTGAAGATCTGGTCTAGGAGCTGCTTATTTAGTCTTGACGACAGCTCGTGCGTAGCCCTTCAACCACTCTCTTAAATATTAATGAAGCAATTTCCATAGAAACTGGCTCCCCGGTCAGGAGGCGGAGGTGGATTTTGAGGGGTGTGCTGACGATGCGCCGGCCTCGCCGCTGCCGCTGCCTGCAGTGTAGCCCTTAGCCTGCCGTTTGGGGTAGGGCGGCGCTTGGTGATCGGCCTCGAGCAGGGTCTCGCAGCCGCTCTCGTTCTCCGTGTAAGCAGAGCTGGGGACGTTTGTTGTCCCTGCGCCCCATCCCACGCTGCCGGAGTCAATGGCGAGTCGCCCGCAGGCTTCGCTGGGCGTGGGCTGGGGCTTTGCAGCTCGAGCTTTGCTGCTGCAGCGTGCACTTGCATGCCGTGCGATATCCAACGTGTAATGAGTCGGGGAAAGTCCTCCATGAACCACCCGGTGCGTGGTGTATTAACAGTACCGATGGCTTTAAGAGGGTCTTCGGTACCCTGATGCACCGTGGGTGCTGGGGGAAGCCCCCGAGGTTTTGGGAAAGAATAGGAGGACATTTTCAGACAGGCTGGCTCGGTCCTTGCCCAAACAGAGCTCTTGGCACAGCCGGGGTTTCTCAGTAAAGCCCAGAGGTTTTTCCTCCTAAATGATCCCTGTGGTTCCTGCATGGTGCCCAGCGATGCCGGATGCGAGAGTGTGGCCTGAGAGGAGGAAGGGCTCCGTCCTGCCGTATCCCTTTGCGACAGTTGGGTGTCCTAGTTGTTAAAGAAAAAAAAAAAAAAAAGACAAAAAAAAGTAAAATAAGAGAATAACTCGCACCGTGGGCTATGTCACACCTGTTCTCTCCTCTGTCCCCATGCTCTCTGTAGGTTCGGCGTACCCCCCCAGCTGGCGCAGCGCCCAGGGAGCCCCGGACGTCTGGCAGTTTTCGGATGGAAGTTCAAGAGCACTTAAATTCTGAAAGGAGGTGAAGCTGGGGCGAGCGGCCGGCGGCGTCTCGGCATCCGGAGGTGGCCTCTGTCCTGCTGGCTCGCCGCATCCCCGGGAGAGCCTGAGAAGTCACCCGCCGAAGGCAGCGCTCCCCGGGCTCCTCCTGCCTGCAAGACTATCGTATTTATATTTTGTAATAGAGTACGACACTTCTTTGGGGTTGGTTTTTTTTGTTCGTTTGTTTGTTTCTTTTTTTATTTTCTAAAAACAAAAAAAGCAAACCCACCCACCAAGGTCAAGGGCTTATCGATGGCTTCGACCGGCTCCTTTCCCCGCAAAAAAGACTGTCTTGCTCTCGTGGACAACCCGGCCTGTTGGTTATCTCCATGACGTGCCATTTCTTGGAAGGTGCATCTGATGTGACGAATTAAAAATAAAACAAAACACAGTGTAGGTCTGTGGGTGGGTGGGAAATTGCCATAATAAATGTTGGAGCTTTAGGTTTTGTTTGCTCTGTCTTTAATTTTTAATGCTAACAAGGGCCAGGCGGCTGGTATGACTTTGCATTACCGTATCGGCTGCAGAAAACCAAGTGCTGAGTTTACAAAGAGAAAGCCAGGGCTGGTGTCCGCGCGAGGGGCTGCACGGCCCCGGCGGGCGGATGTTCCCTGCAGAGCTAGACCAGGCGTTGGGCTTACGGCCGCGGCACCCCAAGTCGTGGTGAACCCCCGTTGGCGTTCGGTGATGCTGAAGTGAGGGGTCTCCCAGCTCTCCTCCACCACCCGCCTCCTCTTGGTGAGCGCTGGCTGTCGTATTTTCTGCTGTTAAACTACGTACTTTTGGGGCTGGTGGGATCCGTAACGTCCCTTAGTGTCCGTCCAAGGAGAAGCCGGCAGGTTTCGGGAGGAGCGATAGTCTTGCTGTGGAGATGCTGTCAGTACCAGGGGATGCAGAGCCCTGCCCCGAGCCGGGGTACCGGGGGGAAGCTGCTATCAGGCTGGCATCCCGGCGTCTCCCACCGAGCGCTCCAGCCCTTGCACAGCTTTCCCCCTTGCCAGTGACACTCGTCCCTTGCTCGGAGCTGAGCTTGGTTCGGGGCCCAAGTGCTTTGCTGAACACAAGACGGGTTAAGTGCGTGCTTGTGTGCTGTCTCCGATGGGATTTATAGGCTGTAGCTACTCATGCCTGTGCCGGCGTGCAGGAATGGACCTTATTTGGTGAAAGAAACCAGCTGGGTAGCAAGCGGAGTCGCTGGCCGGCCGTGTCAGGCTGCCAGGACACCCGCTGCTGGTCACAGTGGGATGGAGCCGAGCCACGGAGCAGGGGCCAGCTATGTATTAGCTTCAATCTCACTTCTGGTTTTATTCATCTCCTTTCTTAAAATCTGAGCGAGACACCCGGCCGGGATCAGTCTCTCCCGGCAACGGCCATAGGGAAAATGACGTTGCCTTTTTGATGGGTGGTGGTTGCTCTTTCGTTTTTTAAAAACCCGGGCTGTAGTTCTCATGTGGGCCAGGGCGTAGCACAAGCACAGACACTTTCGTACCTTAAAGCTCGGCAAGGGGCTGGGATGGGCGGCAGAAGCCGCTCCGCACACGGCCGTAGGGTCAAGCTGGGAGCCCGGGGGGACTTGGTGCATAGGGATGGGTTGACCCAAAGGGAGCTATTGCTGCTTCTTTTAAGGCGATTTGGTCTTTGAGGTCCAATTATTCAAAAGTCTGCACGCACCCTGAGCTTTTTTTTATCATTAGGAGATGTTTTTAAAGCTTCTTCCTATCCCAGCCTGTGCTACCACCTCTGTGTCTGCTTCTAAGGGTTTTTTGAGCCTTGGAAGGGTGCATCCTGTTGCATTAAGCATCCTATTGATTGCAAATGCACCGTCGGTAAGGAGTTAGAAGCTCCCGTTAGCTGCTGGCACCCCTGCTCCTGCCCTGGCACCAGGCAGCTGCATCAGATCACGGCTCACAGAGTTATTCATTGCGAAGGGGGTTGCTCTGCTCTCTCCTCCAAATTGCAAACCAGGCATCACCTGGTACGTATCTACAGCAGGCCTGCAACGCTTATAATAAAGGGCAGCTGGGAAGCTGCTTTATAAGGGTTTTTCAGTATGCTGGCTAGCTCTGGGGCTGTCTTTACTCTTAATTTGTCTGAGAGGAGGCTAAAGCTTGGTTCATGGATGGCTTCTGGAGTAGCTGGTCGTACTTTTGATGCTCTGCCTGGTGGAACAAGCGCGATGGGCTCTGCTTTCTCCGGCCGTGGCCCGTCTCTCCTCTAGCAGCCAGCGTGAGGCAGGTGTTTCTCCCAGGAAAAGCGGAAAATAACAAAGCAGTGACAGCTAAATGTGCTCTGCCAAGCACAGATGGGAAAAGTTATACCTGTCCTTTCCTGAAGTGTTGAAGGTAAAGTGAAATAGTCCTTAAAATGTATATTTTTTAATACAGGTGTTAAACCCCCCCAACTCTTAGGACTTTAAAACATCTGCAGAATTTATGTGTTGCCTTAAAGTTCCCAATACATGTAATGACCGTGCTGAGAGCCTCTTGTAAGTGTTAGGCCTGCACTGGGGGCTCCTCTCCCTGGCTGCAGGGCCTGATCCTGCTCCCAGGCTCCAGGGTCCGTCTGGCTCTTGCAAAGCAACAGGGCAGCCCCAGCACAAGCTTTTGGTGGAGCTACGAGGGGTTTCCACTGCCTTGTGTGACCTGGGCTGCTGTGTGCTTTAATTAGGGGTATCGTTAGGATCCTTTTTTTGTCTGGCCAGGACTTGGCTGCTGCAAAGCCCTCTGCTGTATCTGGGTGTGCGGAGGATCGCCAGCCATCGTGTTACAGTGGCTTAATGAGTTTCTGCCAATTAACAGGAGTCAAGGGTTTCCTGTGAGGGGAGAGCTGGAAACCTGTTAGCCTCAAAGCTGGAGGTTGCTCTGGTTTCAGTGCAAGAGGGGCAATATTCCTAGGGATTTTGTTTTTAAGCATATTCCCAATGTGTCCGTCTGCACATCAGAGTTAAAAAACTAAGTACGTTTGGTCTTTTTAAAAAAACAAAGTTCCTAAAGTTTTGGAGTTTTTAATAAGCAAAAGAAAAGCTCTTTCTTTCCCAGTTCATGGGCCTGACATGAGCAAGATACCTGGGAATTAACTAGCTTAGCTTTGATTTTTTTTTTTTTTTTTGGGGGGGGGGGGTGGGTTTAAAAAGCTGCTTTCAAACTTGAAGGTGATTTGACTGTGCTGTATTTTATTTCTAAGCACACTTTCATGACACTAAAATGCAGCAAAGGTCAAGTCTTTTGTAAAGTCTAACTTAAATTTTGCTTTCAAAATAATATATATTTTGGATTCGCGATGCATTCAGGCCGTGGGCTTTTACAAGGTGAGAAGAGAGGGGTGAAACGAATGTGTTGGAGGTCACTTAGCGAGCACTGTCTCTCCAGAAGGGATCTGAAAACCCATGGACGGGATTTCCAGCAACACTCCCAAACACCCCTGCCCCCCCCCCACGTTTTGTTTCGACCCCAGCTTCGTGTCGGGTCCCACTAAGCGACCCGTGGGACCGGTGGCAGCGTTGGGCTCGGGAGCGTTGTGCTGTGGGCGGGCGACAATGCGACTGCGAACTCTGGGGGAAGGCGGAGGGAAGCACCATCCTTCTTGGGCTGCTGGAGGTTATTTTACCAACTATGCTGTTTACCCTGTGTTTTTGTTTTGCATCTCACTTCTTCCATTGCTGTGCGCGTTTTGAGCTGTCTGGATGCTGGCGTAACCCAGGGGTGAGCCTTTACCTACAGATTTTTGGTGGTGAGGAGAAGGACCCCCTGGATATAGCTGCCTTTCCAGGGCTCCCGGCTCTGGTGTGATATTTCACGTGATCCTGCTGTAAATTATTATCGAGGAGCGAGCCAAACACCCCCCCCCGCCCCAGATGAGAGTGGTGCCTCATTTGCTTCTTTTTTATTCTCTGCCTCCCTGCTGCAGTTTTCCCATTTTGGACATGATTAGGCATCATCATTCAGTTGTATGTTGTATCTGCTTCAAGTCGATAAAACTTTGTTGCCCCTCCATCCCAACACCCCCTGAACCTCCTCTCCCCCCAGAAGTCACTCTCTTAATGTTCATGTTCTACAGGGATCCAAATAATCAATTATTCCCAAGGAAAGATGGAGTTGGGGGGGGGGGGGGACCCAACAACAAAAAAAAAACCCAAACCCAAAATATGGCCCTTATTCCTTAATCTCACTGGATAGAGTTACACATCTGGTAGAGGCTTGTTCGTTGTTGCTATTACTTTTATTGCGTCTTTAGCAGTGATGAAGTTCAGATGGCAAAACCAGTGGGCCCCAATTTAATTTCGTCTGGCCTCCCGTAATGAGCACTATGTGATTCCCCGGGAAATGCTGGCTCGGCCGCTGCTCCAGCGGGCAGGCGCTTGTGTGCCGTGGTGATGGGCAGAAGTGGTGCGGACAGACGGCTGGACAGGCAAAACCCCACAGCGAGGGTTGGGGGGCGGGGGGGGGGAAGGAGAAATCTGGAAATAGGGATGGTAACGGGCGGGTGGAGGTGTCTGTGCTGTGTGAGCATCAAATACTGCAGTGAGATGGAGGGACGGACAGATAGCTTTTCATGTCAAAACCCAGAAGCGAGACCACGAGGTGGATTTCCACCTTTTTTGGTGGCTGGGTTGTGCGCACCGTGACGTTTTCTGAGGTTGCTCTAGCCCTGATGGCTCTTCCCTGGTGATTTCCATGACCCTCCGGGTTTCCAGTGGCGATGTATAGAAGCTCCCACCTCTCCCCCAATGTCTGCAAATGCATGTGTCTAAGGGCTATACAGGATTCATTTACGGGCCTCCCGTTGGTGGGATATGTGCATGCAAAATGAAGGTTGTATTTGGCTTCTAATATTCAGATCTATATTCCATATTGTGTTGACCAAGAAAAACAACTCAGCCCCCGTGCTGAAGAATGTGATGGACTGATGACTTTCAGAAACATACTGTAAATCAAGGAGGCTAATAAATACTTGCTATTAATAAAACGGGGCTACTGCCTTTCAAGTTATTTTCACATTTTACAACATCTTAATTTAAATGGCATGAAAAAGGCAATACCTTTGGACCTTCCCTCCTCCCCCAGCATGGTTGTTGCTAAGCTTAACCTCCTCAAATGCCCGGGCAAGATGAGTTTTTCCTTGATGAGAAGGTCTAGATGGGGCAATAAGAGCCCTGCCCAACCCCATGGAGCTGATGAGGGGCTGGCCCCAGTGACAGGGTCCCCTTGGCAAGAGGTGGCCTCTCGCCGGGTTGTCCCTATGGGCTGGCAGAAGGTCCCCAGAGCTTGTCCAGACCAATGCATCAAAAAGCCTGCAGCCAAAAGCTGTACCACCTGCACCAGCTCATGCTAAACCTGTAATGCTTCCCAGTTGTGAGCAAAGCTGCTCCAGGTGGTAAGTGCACAGGCAGAGCATCTGCAGGCTGCTTAACCCTTTCCGTCGGGTTTTTCTGGGTCCGTACCCCGTCCGCCACAAGAGGTTGGGTGAAGGTGTTGGTGGCCAAGGACCTCCTGTGAAGCACACCTGCAGGCAGCAGAAAATGAGGCTGTGAACTTGCTTCTCGAGTATCTGTAGCAGAGCTTGTAGTGTCCACGGGGATGCCAGATCACTCTTTAAATAGCTGTGCCCTTGCAAACCCAGGACACTTCGGGCAGGGAGGGAGTATAGGATAAAGCCCTAAATAAAACTTTATTTTCTTTATGTGAGTGTCTGTCCTTTCCCTGACCTCCTCTTACAGCCCTGTGTTGGCGAGCAGCACCTGGGGGCTGTGACACTTTGGTCCCCCTTCCCCGTGGCCGTCCTCTGGCAGCCCTTGTCCCATGGCTCAGCTCCAGAAAAGCCACCGTCAGTGGGCAGTGTGGGCTCTGCCTGCCCCGCTCTCCCCAAACACCCCTGCACCCCTAACTCTAGTATGGATAAAACTTATTTTTTTTATATTCTCCTCCCAACAGACCTCTTCCCTGCCGCCTCCCTGGCACGCTCCCCTGCGGTTTGGCTTTTCCATTCGGAGGCATTGGGGAGCAACATCCCTTTGGGAACTGCTTTGCATGTGGCTGCTCCTGTTTGCTTTTTGCTGCCTAAAATCCCTTTCTCCCTTTTTTTTTTTCTTTTTCCTTTTTTCCCTTCCCCTCTCTCATCTGCTGAAGAGATAGCACCTTCAGCAGCTGTAGTGATTAAAGGGGCGGGGGAAAAAAAAAAGCTTATTTAAAGTAGAGCCTGGCAATATAAAATAAGGTGTGGAGGTGATGAATGATCCCGGGGTATATTAAAGCAGGGGCTGGCATTTTCGACATCGCTCCTACCTGCGGCGTGTTTGAGCACCTTGGAGACCGGCTGTTTTGAAACGCCGAGCATCCGCCCCTGGGCCCTAATTCGGGCAAGTTTAAAAACGTCCTCTGGGATTTAGTCAAGTTGTTGCTGTTTTCCTCTCCTGGAGACCCCAGTGCTGCCGTATGGATGCGGGGCTGGAAGGGGACAGGAGGACAAATCCCACCCCAGCCCCGCTCTGCCTCCTGAGGGCGAGGGGATCAGAGGATGGGCACCCCTGGAAAGTGTGGAGATGGGGAAAGCCTCCCTGGCTTTTAAATGCTTTTTAAAGGCTCTTGGAAGCGTATTCCCAGCATCACTGTAAGAGGCAGTCGGGAGAAAGGGGGGAAAAGAAAAGAGCTCATTGCATGTGACTAGCAGGGCAGGCACGGGGAAATTATGCATTTTTCCAGACTGGCTTATTCCCTTCTGTGTATTAAACATTATTTTAATATTCGAGTGACAATGTTTTATAATTAAGCTAAATGTAAGAGACGAAGTACGCTGGAGAGCTCGGCTCGGTGTGAGGAGGTGAGGAAGGTTTCCACCCGCTGCCCAGGATTAACCCCAGGTTGCAGCATCCTCTGCGGCCGCGCTGGCAAGTACGGTGCCTGGCTCTCAAACGCCAACACGCCCCGCACTTCAGCAAGTAGAACCTTTAACTCATAAAGGTTGTAATGTTAATACAGAAGAAAAGCCTTTTAAAAAATTACATTAGTTCACAGACATCTATTGAACTCATGAGGGGAAATCTAGCCCCTGAGAGATAGAAACTAAAGAGCTGAGCCATAAACCAGTACGATAACATCCTTATTATAAGATGCAAATTAAGGGGCCCAATTCACTTTAAAAAAGCATTATGAGTATTTAATTTTTCTAGTGGGAATATCTCTGAAGTTGGCCTGTGTGTGGTTTTTCGTGCTGTGTACTTAAAAAAAAAAAAAAGAAGAAAGTCAGTCAGGCCATGAAGAAGCTGCTGAAGGCAGTGGAGGATGCTGAGCGGTGGTTTGGGTGTCGGAAGAAGTAGCTGGCACTTATCGTGGGCAGGAGAGCACGTGTTCACACTGGATTCGGATGGGGAGACTGCGGCTAAAGCCAGCAGCATCACGGCGGGTTTCCGATGGCATAAAATGGGGTCCAAACCTGCCCTGGGGTTTATTTTATTTAAGTGTTTCATGTCTGGAGTGGCTGGCTGCGTCCCTGTGCATCTCTGGTCGGCAGCTCAGCACCGACACTGGTGCTCTGTGGGTTAAGAAGTGTTTGGTTGGGACCCCATCTGAGTTTTGGGGATTTTCTGGGTAACCCTCTCCCCGCCCTTGGCATCGCATCCTTTTGGGAGGCGGCTGGGCTGCCGTGATGCTGCCAACAGTATTACTGGTTACGGGTTATAGAAAATGTACAGTCTGGCAAAGGGACCGCGGGGCTTTTGGGTGCTTCGTTTGAGGCGCTTATTTGCACCGGGTGCAATTTGAGGCTTCACCATATCTGCCGAGTTTGTTTTTTCTGGCCGTTTCTTGTCTTCTGGAGCCTTTTAAAATTATTTTGTTTCCCCCCCCCCCCCCCCGCCTCTGAAGTTGGAAGATGGTGTAATCGCTGCCCTTGCCTTCGCCCTCGCTGTTTGTCAGATGCTGGAGGTTAAAGTCTCGAGCCAGGAGAAGAACCTGGCACGCAAGGTGTGGACAGCTGGGATAAAAGGCAGAGAGCCTCTGAGTGTTTGGTCCGCTCTCCGTCCAGCTTTAGGGTTGAAAGGTCAAGACTTGTACGAAAAAGCGAAGAAAATGCGGTACCCTTAATTCGCATCCTTAAAGACAAAAGGCCTGGTTCAGCCGCCTGTGTGCTGGAGCCGTTGGGAGGCTGGAATTGTCTTTTCAAACGCAGAAAATAAAACAAAACCCCTACCCTGAAAGACTGCTTTTCAGGCGGGCATCATACAGCTCTCCTATATAATGCCTGGAGGCCAAGGGTTGAGTAAAATAGGGAGACCGGGTAAACACGTTCATTTGAAACCCAGGGATTAGATAATTTTATTTATTCTGCGGAGTTGTAGAGCATCTCTCCAATTACGGAGATGAAAACTGGGATGGGATGGGGGCTGCTGGCTCTGGACCCAGCCCCGCAGCTCGAGTTTGGGGTCGGGCTCCGTTCCCACACCGCGGCCGCTGCCTAGGGTTCGGGGCACGGAATAACGGGGTTTTCCCGAGATCGGGTTAATCAGCTGAGGAAAACCCCGATCTCCAGCTGGACCCCAATGGCTGAGCTTGGACCGGGTCTGAGCTGTGCATTGAAACCTGTTTTTCATCCCAAGGCTGCCTCCCTATCCCCTCTCTGGCAATCGAATACTTATTTGTTTCCAAACCACTGTTTACAAGGAATATTGCTTCTTTTTTAAAGCTGAACGGATGCATGCAGCCAGCAAAGACCATAAAATAGTGGTAGGTAATGCCTGCTGTCAGGCGCTGGGCTGGCCAAACCCTTAGAAATACAGACTCCTTGCTTTGAGGTTTTTTTTTAAAAAAGAAAATAAATCCAGTATATCCTTCTTTTATCTTGTTTAGGAATCATAAATTTAGCAGGTAACAGGGTTAGTGGACCGGCTAGGCAGCTGTATGGGGCCATAGGTTAGTTAGGCTGGAAGTATTTATGGGGCTGTCGCTCAGCTGATCCCTGGTGGGGGGCTGTGCCGGCCAGGCACTGCCGAGGAGGGGCTCATCACTTGTTGCACATAGTATTAAACACCTATTAAAAAAAAAAAACAACCAACAAACAAAACAACGTTTTCTGAGAGAGCAGGCCATACCACGGTAATCCTCCTGCAAATATCTATAAAAAGAGGCAGTTTATGAATGTTTTTCCCCTACCCTCTCCTGAATCCACGTAGGAGCACTTGCAGCATCGTATGTACATGCGCAGCCAAAAATCGCCCGGCTGCGGAGACAGATGGGGAATTTCGCTCATTATTTACAAAGCGAACTTTGTGGGAAGGCGGAGGGTAAATATCAGGACGATATAAAGCTCGTGGCCGAACCCCGGCAATAATCTCTCGGTCAGGCACGCTGGCGTTTTCCACGCCGTTTCCTGGCTGGCCGTGCACCCCCTAAACCTCCCTCTCCCCTTGATTTAGGAATAGGAGCCTCGTAAATCCTTCCGACCCGGATGCTTTATCGGGTCCCCCAGCTTCTCTCTGCGAAACCACGGCACGGGCGGCAGGGGCGAACATCTGCGCAGGGGATATCCTCCCGCTCCGGCTCCTCCGCGGCCGGCCTCTATCGCCGCCGGGAAGGCAGTTGTGGTTTCGTAGCTTTTTAGCTGCAAAATGAGGAAGGATGTTCTTCCTTGTGGTTTGCAATTACAGTGTAGAAAGTAACAAACGTATTTCTGCATCCCACCCCAGATTCGCTCTCCTGCAGCCGGGCTGAGATAAGGGGCGATGCGTCAGAAAGCAAAACCCCGACGGTGAGCGAGTTGTGAAAGTGATTGTAAAACCTCCCCGGGAGATTAAATGCAGGTCTGTGCCCATCCGTGGCTATAGCGGCATTTGGAAATAGCGTTTAATATCACACAGCACCTTGCTTTAAAAAAAAAAAAAAAACCACCAAAAAACCCAGCCTCCCTTTGTGCCTGGGTTGCAGCGGTTGGGAACCTGATGCCCTAAATCCAGCCTCCGTCTTTAACCCCGGAAAGTCTTCAGCTTTTGGGAGCAGGTGATGTATTCGTGTCTTGCACACACCCTTTGCACGCTGATGTTTGCACCACCAAAGCCTAGAAAGGCCCCAGGATTAGCACCAGCGAAGGGCTGGCCTCTCCCAGGAGCTGGGCTGGTCCGTCACTGGGGATGCTCTGGAAGGGCTGTGAGGAGATTTTGCTCCAGGATGGAGCGATGCCCAATTTCGAGTGTGCTATCACTCCAAAGATGGGTCCTGGTCCGGCTTGACAGTGGCTCCTCGGGAGCTGCTGTGGGGATGGATGAAGCTGGAGCGTACTCACTATGTGTGCTTGAAGTGGTTGGGGATAAGTTGAGAAATAGTGAATTATTGATTTGCGAGCAGCACAAGCGGCTGGCTCGTACCCGGTTATGGGTGCTCCCTCCCAGCTGCCTGCTGACCGCAGCGGGTCGGGTGGGCGAGGGCTCCCGGGCACGTCCAGCCGCAGTGAGGATGTTTCTAGGCACGCATTTTTTTTGCAAGAGCGTGGTAGGGGTCCTGCTTGGGGCCAGATGTCTTTCCAGAGGTGCTGCTCCTTGCACCTCCCTTACATCTTACCATAAGGATGATGCAAGGTCTGATTTTTCACCTGCTCTGATAATCCCTGGTCCCAGGGCTGGAGCAGCAGAGCTGTTTGCAGACCAGGGCCACCTCAGTTTTGCTTTCATACATACCTGTATTCCTCTTCTTCAAAGCAAGAGACTGAACCCGTCCCTGGGTTGCACTGGAGTGGATTTAAGGAGGGAGAAAGAGCAGCGAGCAGCCTCAAAAATCAGTGGGACTCCTGGAAACACTTGATGCTACCGGATTTTTTTCTTTCTTTCTTTTTTTTTTTTTTTCCTTATTTTAATATTGTTTCTTGCACTGCAGCGAGAAGGTAGAGGTGAATCCTCCCCAGACAGGGAGGCCCAGCCGGGAAGGGGACGATCTTTGCCGATGGCCCCAGCCGGGACGTGCCGCTCCCCCGCTGGGAGCCCCCGCGGCCGAGGCCCTTCTCCCTGCACTGCTCGGCAGGTTTCGGCATGACTCACCGGAGCCTGGGACAAGGTGGGGTGTTTTCTTCCAGGTCAGGATTTAGGTGGATTGGCAAAGGGCTGTGGGAATGGTTTTAAGGTGTCTTCTTGCGTGTTTGGTGGTTGGGGTTTTTTTTCCCTCCTTTTTGTCTCCCTGCAAGCAGTGTCAGGATCTCCCGCTCTGCCTTCACCTGGCAGACGAGCAAGGAAGGCTTCGGGCTGCTGGAGATGCACATTTAGCAATTGCCTGCATCCTGCCCTGTACCTCTGCTCAGCATCTTTCCTCCCCTTCTCCCCATACCCCCCACCAAAACCGCTCTCCATCTCCAAAGAGGGCAATGCCTTCGCTCCCAGCCGGGGGCCACCAGTGCACCCCCATTTCCTCCCTCTTCATGGGGTGCATTAATGATGGGAATCAACCTACGCTTACATAGGTATTGGCATACTCGGAATAATAAAAATAACAGAACGGGAGCAATGAAGCTGCCACGTATCTTCGTAACACACGTCCAGGTCTTTCAAGACTCGGAGCTCCAAGGCTCGTGGAGAGATAAATAATAAGTAGTAATTAAAGACGCACACACTGTACCGCTCTGAATTGCAAGAGGTTTTGCAACGGATGGACACGCTGTCGCGCTGGTTGAGGTCCTCGCTGCGGGAGTTTGGGGCGGCCGTGAGGGTCTGCAGCTGAGCAGCCGCTTGCATGCGAGAGATTCTTTGCATTCATGTTACTATTATTATTTAATGTGCGTTAATCACTGCAGCTCCAGCTCTGCCGATGCAGGGCTTAACAGCCTGGCTATTGCCCACCCAGAGCCAAGCCCGGCTGCACCTCCCGATACCCCGGCTGCTCCAGATTAAAGATCTTGTACCACCGAGCTGGGATAAACGTGAGGTTTTGTGCCACTCGTTCCCATTGTAATTATGTATCTACATGGGATAGACCCGAGGGCAAACCGTCCTGGCACTCCATCAGCGCTTTCCTACGTGCGCTTCTGGGAAGCAGAGGGACAGCCACATGCATGACCTGTTCTTCTGGCCTCTCCTCAATCACATTGCAGCCTCAGGTGCATTTTTAGCTCCTCTGAAATATTTTGGGGGTGTTTTTTCATGTTAGTGCCTCAATCACTTTTTTTTTCTTTTTTTCCCCTCCTTTGACATGTCCGAACCATTTCATCCCATTCTTACTATTGACATAAAAATGCAGCTGAGAAAACACTGAAGCTGTTTCAACAACTGCCATGCTAAGAAGTAAAGTAAACCAGAAAGTAGTTATTACACCGAGAGCTTCCTCTTTAAATCAGCTGCAGGGGGGGGAGAAGTGAGAGTACTTGGTAATTAGATTCTCTCCCTCATCCTAATTGCATTACCAATAAATCAGCTCTGAAGATCTGTTTCTTTTTAAGTTTTCTTGAATTTAGCCTTTGTCTGAGAATCTTGGAACAACAGAGCCACAGTAAATATGATTAACCTATAGTTAATTACTGGGGTATTTCGGCTCTGCCCTGTGGATGCTCAGCCTGCGATGGTTAACCATCGGCCTCTCGGAAACCAGCCCCCTGCCAAACCCGGGGAAAAGAAGCGGCGGAGGGCCGAGCGTGGTGAGCTGGTCCCTCATTACCGACATTGTTTAGGTAAAAGTGCAGGAGGCTTTACGTTAAGGGATAATTTGGCACACACACGAGTCTGATGGAAAAAATTAGCTTTTCCTCAGCACGCCTTTTTGTCCTGCCCTTTTTCCCCCCCCCCCTCTTTCCAGGATTGCTAAAAGGCCAGGGAGTTTTAGTTTAGCAAATGCCTCCTATAAATTCCTTTCTCCAAACACCGTAGATGAATAATTTCAGAGTCCCAGACCCCAAATCCCTTTAAGCTTTGACTAAACCATACGTACATTGTGTATTTTCTTTTTTAGAAGAAGAGAGGATGTTTAGTTAACATATAATTACATGCTGGGTCTGTGGGCTGCGGATGGGCATGGGGAGAAACCTGTGAGCCAAGAGAGGAGAGGACGAAGAAAAGCCCTCCCGAAACCGTGCAGGGTGTCCCTTTTCCCTTAACTGAAGGCAGGGCAGATCTCTTTCAATAAGAGGCAAGCGATGAGGGCTTATCGGTGACCTTCCACTGAAATCTTGCGCTGTTGAAACCTGGCGGTTGGACAAGAGGCGGGGCGGCGATGCACGGCACCGTGCCGCAGGACTCCCGGCAAGTTCGCAACAGATCACGGCTCCCAATTCACCGGCAGTTCGCGTAAGCCGTTCGCTTTGATGCACGGGTTCACGTGCACCAGGTTACGTCCCTACGGCACACGGCCAGATGATTTCTCAGAAAAATCGATGCTGATGGTTTAAAAAAATAAATCCTTGGTGAACACGATGTAAATTTTGGATCGAAGGAGTTTGCCCTCCCCACCGCTCGACTCAAGTCCGTGCTTTGCAAAGCTTTATTGATATCATACATGAGTTTCTTCTGGGTAGGACGACAAGGACCATTGTGTTGACAATGCAATCACCTTCAGCAGGAAAAAGAGGGAGTCATGCCCCCAAAACACAACAACCCTTGGATGATTTTAATTGGGATACTTGGGTAGGAGGGACACTGGAGCGTTCTACCTCCCTTAGGAGAGCATCAGTGAGACTGGAGCTGCTCCGCAATGGGGGATGAGCCGAGGGTGATGCCAGCACTCGATGTGACCTCACTGATGGGGCACTGTCCCACAGGGTCTAACCTAGGCAGGCAGAGCCATGTGCAGGTCACAGGCTCCACCGACAGCCCCAGGCATAGCCAGGGGATGGACCAGGGCTAGGAGCCGTCCAGGGAGCCCAGGCAGGAGCAGCAAGAGATGAGGACAGAGATGGAGAGGATGGAGGAGACAAGGCTACATCCTTTAGGATTCAGAAACCTAGCCCACTAACCCTCTTATGCTGCTCGGAAAGCATTCAAGGCTGCCCTGCTCGGCCACAGATGGCAATGGCCTTCAGCTGTGGCTGTGCTGCCCCCTCCACTAATCACCCTTAAGTGGGGACACCTGGCCCACTTCTCCAGCTGTTCCTAACTGCAGAGGTCTATGAGGTAGCTGATAAAGGCATGGGCTAACAGCAAGCTGAAGAGCAAGGGGCTGGAGCTGAGCTTGGAAGGAGAAGCAGCAGGTTGTGCTCCTGTGGTGAGAGGCTTGTGCGTTTTTGGGTTTGCCTCGATGCTCTCTGGATGTCATAGAGGATCCCCCACGCTGGGTGAGCTGTGAGTGTGTAGGGGTCCCAGTGCTGGCCGGCAGCGCTGCGATACCAGCCTTTAGCCAGGGTCTGTTCTGGCCACCGCAGCCTCTTGCTCACACCTCAGCTGGCTTTGGTTCTTTGGCTGGACCTGGGAGGCAATGCCTGCGGTCTTCATTTGCGTTTGGCTGGCTCAGAAAAACATCTCTCTGGGCTCAAAAAAACCTCTGGGACTGTGCAAAGTCTGTGCTCAGAAGCGCCAGCTTACTGCAGGTACCCAGTGTGCTCTGGACATGGGGGAGCAAGGCTGCGTTGCTTTGGGAGAAAAGAGAGGACGTCCTTGCCTAGCTTACAGAGGATGGAGGCTTTTACAAGGTGCTTCCTATTGAACTTCGCTTGTGTGCCGTGCCAAGCCTTAGGTGGCACCTCATCTCGACTTGCTCATCTACGTGACCGCCTTCCCAATGGGGAGGACTGGACGTTCACCGAGGAGCTGCTCTCCGTGGGGCAGGTGAGTGGTACCTGTACGCTGCTCTCTGCTGCTGCTCTTTAATCCCGTCTTTAAGATTGTAGCTCTTTGCAAATACACGTTATCTCTTGAGCATCTCCCCGTGCTCGTGATATGGCATCTGCAATAGATATTATATCACACCATCTTTCTCCCAAGTTTGCCAGAGGGGAAAGCTTAGCGTGGACTATGCATTGGATTTTTGGAAAGCCTCTGTGCTCCCTGGCACCACGGGCTCAGCTTAGCCCTTCATCTCTGCAAGAGAAATATATTGGGTATCACGAGTGTGCAGGATTGTGTAGTGCTTTTTTGAAGACATAGCTCTAGAGCTGGAGGCATGGTCTGTGCTGGTGTATTAATTGCGAGAAGATGCGTTGCTCCATTATCCTGGCAGAAAGACATTTTTCTTCCCCGTACCTGACAATTCACGTTTTTGGGAAGGGCTGTATTTTAGTGCTGCAGTGGGCAGAAGACTTTCGGTTTCTGGTAGGTTTATCTTGGGGGTTTGAAGTTCATTGGAGGTCCCTAAGCACTGCTAAATTAATAAAAATCACCAAACTATATTGCTTGGGGACATCAGTGTCTCTTATCAGTGCTGAAAGGGAGGGAATATTCAAGCTCTCTGATGAGCGGCTTTGTACCACGACCAGCGTTTCCCTCGCTGGTGAGTCAGGGATGAAACCACGACGGGTTAATTCCTCTTTACCTTGGGGAAGTAGCAGGGGACCTTGCAGAAGCAAATGTGGTGACTGGAGACCAGATTATGTCAAATCGCTGGATTTTGCCATTGAAATGGCCTCCCTCCACAGTTCCGCAAGTGGCATGATGGGGCTGGAGGGAGGTGGGCGGGAGGATTTGGAGCTGGGGAATGCCCACAGCTGGTCCTGCCTGTAACTGGGGTGGATGAAAAAGTGCAGCAGATCCTAGTCCTGCACCAAAGCCAGACCAGCTCCTCTGGTCCCAGGTCCTTTTATTCCCTTCACCCCCTCCCTGGGCTTGGCTCCAGGCAGGAGACCCAGCCCAGGAGACAGCTTTTCTTCCTTTTTCCTTGTCACAGAAGCAGTGGGGCAGGCTTATGCAGTGCCACAAAGTGTACGTCTGGGGTCTACATGGTGTTGAGCTCAACCCAGGTCTCTTAGGGCACAAGGATCTGTCTACACCACCACCAGTCTTCACGGTCCCTCCCCCTCCCTTGGTGGGGTTGTATCACCTTGTACTTGACGACACCACAGCCCTGGTCTATCCCCGCCACAAACCATGCTCCTCCCTTGTGAAAACCCCAGCAAAAGTCAGCTTTATTAAATTTTTTTTTTTTGGCAAACTCGCGCTACAGTTGGCTGGACTGATTTGAAAATGCCTGGTGGTGGCTGTGGCCCCGTGCAAGCTTGCTTCAGGATTGCACCTCCCAGGCAATGAGTCACGTACGGGGACAGCGTGACTTTGCACTGTTAGGTGTCCGTCCCGCTATACACCCAGCCAGAGCAGCCTGGCTTCATCTGTCACGGTCTTGCTGTTGCCCAGCGGTGGCCTGAGGAGAGGTTGGTGTTGTTAGCTTGGAGGAAACATAAGGGTATCTTGAAATTATTTTGGCTACTCCTTCCTCTCCCCTTCCATCTCTGGCACAGGGTACCTGCCTTTAGTTTTTGAGTAACTCCAGCAGCAAGGATTGCAAGATAAAGACTTATCCATTAAAACATCATCCTTGGCTCCTACGGACCCTGAGCTGCTCTCATCAGTTCTTGTTTGAGCGATTAAGGATTGTGCCATTAGTCTACTGCTTAATGAATATTGAAATGCTGTCTGGAAGTGAAAAGGCGTATGTTTTCTGCGACACAAACAAACCAGAAATATTTTCCACTGCGGTACGGTCCTCTAAGTGTTGGGTGTCACCCTTGTGGAGCTCCTGTGGTGCCCTCATCTTTGAACTAAACTGAGAAGTGGGAATCTTGTGGCTGGTAATAGCGAGGCCATTATTTTAAGGATACAAATGTTTAATGTACAATAACGAGTCACATAATGAATGTCCAAATGAGTGATGTTTTCTTCAGTTTTACGTTCCCAGAGGCGCAGAAAGTATTGGTCACTTTGACACAGAAAGCAGCCAGGCAATTACACTGGCATGCTCCAAAAGGAGGAGATCTTATTTCATAACGCAAAACTTGAAAAAAGGCCCAGAAACACCCTGTGCTTCCTGGTCGCTGCTTTGAATTCAATTTGCCTCCGCTCCATGTTAAAAAGGGACGTGGGGTTTAGGGCTGTATTTAACTCTGAGCACCTCTGAGCTAGCATGGCGTCTTTGGAGGCGAGGATGGGGAAAGGAGAGCAAGGTGGCATCTATAAAGGGTTTCTTCTTTCCGTGGAAAGAAAAGTTAAAATTAATGCAATCAGGTTCCCCTTTGCAGCAAGGGGGATGCTGCAAGGGGTGGAGGTAGGGTACCACCAGCCAGGAGCAAAGCTGGCTTGCTCGAGATGGGGCGCTCGCTCTGGCTGGCCACATGCCCACGAATGCACAGGTTTGGGCGACGGTCTGACACCCACCCCCCCCACCCCGCCGCTGCATTACTGAAATTCCCCATGGCTTCGGCGTAACAGGGTTTTGCCCAGAAGCTTTCAGTACCCTCTTTTTTTTTTTTTTAAATAAATGAGTTAATGAGAGAAGCCTTGCAAGATATTTTGAAAGCTTAGGACTTAAGGCTCGATTCTTCCCTTATCGAAATTTTGGGGAAAGCAGTACCCCTGTCATTTTAGCTGGGCAGGACCAATTAATTATTTGTCATGCTACAGAAGACCATGAAACCTGGGTAATTTCAGCAATGGTAGAAAAGCAGTCTCATGCATGTGCATGCAGGGGAGGTCTCAAATGAAATGTCGCCTTGGAAAGCAAAGTTCTAGTGCTCCAAAAAAACAATATCCAGGTTTTATCTATTTTACCAAGGGCTAAAATGAATTCTTATGTATATTTTATAAGAATATTTGTTTTGTTTATAGCCCAGCATTAAGAATACTTTTTTCTTAATAAGCTCATGTCAGAGCTCCCGTAACCGTAGCCCGAAGGACATGTTTTGCGAAAATGAAAAATGAACATATTATTTACCTATCAATACCACGCAACGTTGATCAATGCAAACCAACGGTGCTCCCCCCTCCTGCTCCCACCATTACGGGAGGCGGATTGCCCTGTCTGGGCAGTGCTGGGACTTTATCTGTAATATGGAGCTTTCAACTGCCGGGCCGACAAAATGCCTCTCTGACAGCCAAGCCATTAATTACCATCATCTGAGCCTAATTCATTCATCCCTTTCCCTCTCATGCAGAGGGACAGGGAGGGCTGAGGGCACTTGGGGAAACGTAGGCATGATTCCATATTCGTTATGCGGCGAGCGCTGCCTGCGACTTTGTTGGTTGCAGTGGCTTTAATTGAATTGGCTTGCCAATAAAGCTGTTGTCATTCAGTAAGTGAATTTGTTGTACTACTCGCACCACAGCTGCTGCATACAACCAGGCGTTTCCTGAAGGCAAGCCAACCTTGCGCTACCCTGGCTGGAGATTTCTTTTTTTTTGCCTTTCCCCAAAACTCACCCTAACGTGCTGCGTAATATCCTTTAGGTGTTGTTTCCCACCAGGGAGAAATGGGGCAGCACCTGCCTGAGCCCCTCTTGCAGGGGTACGTCGCAACCCCAAAAAGCGGTGGCTGCGGGCTGGATGCTGGTAATCCGTCGGGGTGTGGGACCGGCCGGTCAGCCCGTGTGTTTTTTCAATTAAGGGGCTCTGACCTCCGTTACCTTGCGCTGGTCATGATAGAGCATCATTGTTCCTATGCAGTAAAAATAAATACAGAATATGACAGATAATATATTTTGTTAGTCAGGAGCTTAGAGTCCCATTAAGGAGTCTAGCTATATTGATAAAATAAAGCAACATTAGGAGAGGCATTTATTATAGGATATGTAGGCTGTTGGGCCAAAAAATACTCCAACTTTCTGCAGTTTATAAAATATTAGGGAAGGAGAGGGGGGGACTGCTTGAATTATGGTGGCTGTAAAGTGATACTGAGATGAAGTAAAATATCCAGAGGTCTGAGAAAGCATTACTTTTTGTGTTTTAATGTGTGGGACAAGTGTATACACGATAGCCCAGAGAGCGGTTCACAAGGCAGCTCGGTGGTGGCTGAGGACCAGCACTCCCTGTACAAACACCTCATCCTTCTCGTGGGGGAGCCGAGATGCAAACCTACGTCTGAACGCTACCTCTACCCCCTCTTCTCTGCCAGGTCAGAGCAAAACCCCATATTTTATCACCCCCAAAGAAGAGGGGGAACAGATCTGGATCCGTTTCAAGACGTTGTGGCTGAGTCCCAACTCCAACTGGGATGAATTACCTCTTCTTGGTGTTACACTGAGCTGAATTACCCTGTGAAAGTAGTTTTCTTCAGAGATTTTTTTTTTATAACCTCATAAAAACATTGCATTGAAATCTGAGTTCATTCCATCAGATTTCTCCAGATTTATGCTTATTGTAGTTGATTTTTAACACATCAAAAATAGGGGTAGGTAGGGTATTTCAAGCTCTCTGCTCAAATTGGATCATGCTCAGCTGGATGCCTAACCGAAACTGCAGGAGCTGAAGTAATATTTTGAATGTTGATCTCACTTGAGGTGAATCATAAATTTGAAGAGATAAGCTGGCAATTACATGGTTAAACTAGTACATGAATGCCTGTTTCTAGACATCCAATAAAAAAATAAATTTTGCCCCATATAGGCTCATGTTATTTGAGTAGCAATTCATGAAAAGAAGTCTAAAATTGATTGATAATGGCAAAACTTTCCTCAGCTTCAGTACCAATGGACGTAGCCTGTGATGGGGACCTGTTGCCTTCAGCGCTGAGAGCCTGCTTGTACAAATCCGTGGAAGTGGTTTTGGCAAAGGCTGCAGTACCTATTTCCAGCCCGGGAAGACTCACTTTTCCTGTTAGTTTGGGAATAAAAGTATATCAAGCATAAAGCTTGAGGGCCTTAAAGTAGTTGGGTTGTCTCCTCTTTGTGGGGGATCGACTCTAGGAGTAAAACCGTGGTGGCAAATGTCCCACTGATGTCCGTAAGACCATGATTTTTTCCCCTCGCTGTTTCTTGGGATGTTTCCTAGAAATTAAGGTGCTGATCTACAGCTCTAGGAGATACCGGTGTGGTCAACCTAGATCCATCAGCCAAAATGCCTGGTGTTAGGCAACGTGTCTGGAGGCATGGGGCGGTGAGGGTGTATCAGAGGGTGCATTGGTAAAGCCTGGGATTTCAGGGCAGGACCGTGCGAATCCACAGCAGCCACCTCTCCTAATGGTTTTGGGGTGATGCTGGGTCCCAACAGGTCTGTCTGGCAAACAAGGTCTGCACCATTAGCAGCCTTGAGCTGCTGGAAAGGCAGCAGATGGGTCGGTATCTTTCCACTGAATTCAGGTGCCGAGTTAGTTATGTCAGAAGTGCGTGGATAAGGTTAAATAACCCAGGCAGGATCTGTTGTTTGCTGCTGGGGCGAAGATTTGCGATGCCTGGAGGAAGCAGTGGCAGCACTGGGGTGCTAGGTCTGCGTTTCCTCCTGGCTGGGAGGGTTTGGAGGCCCCAGGGTACAGTGAAGCTTCCCAGCTGTTGGTGGGACTTGCAGGTCACTTCCCACATGGATGAGTGTGTCCCCTTTCCTGCTGCACCAAAACTCATAAGTTTGGGTGTCCATGGCATGGGATAACCCGTTGGGTTGGAGCGCTGTCTGCTGGAGCTTCAGCTCAGCTGGGGGCAAAGAGGATGGGGAAATCTTAATGGTGAATAACCTGTGGTTTAGGTTACTCTAACCCAATTTACCTTGAACACTCCTCTTGGAGCAGTAACGCTCAGTAAGTGGCTGTGTCAGTCAATTATAGACTTACGTACGGTAGCTGACAACGTTTTCTCCTATCGTCTCTTCCCACCACTCCCCAAGCCTCTGCCAGAGAGGACAAGCCCAACGACAGCAAGCACACATGAACCTCAGTAAGTAGTGACAAGCAGCCAAGATAAAAGTTCCGGATGACTTCATATTGTCTTTTCCTTTCCTTGGGTATAATATTACATATGTGGAACACAACTGCATTACTCTTTTTTTTTTTTTTAAAAGACCAAGCTGACAAGGGCTTTTGTACGCCTGTATCCTCCACGCTATTAGAAATAAATTTGCAGTATTAAGAGCCATGTAGTTCTCAATTAGCAGCTAATAAAGTAGGCTCTTCTTTATTTAGAAGGGTTATATTTTTCTTAATTCTTCCGTACCCTCCACATTCATGGTTTAAGAAAATTGTGCAGTCATACTGACCTTGCTTTAGAATGAGATTTCTGTACAGAAAACACAAATAAAGCATAATTTTTCAGAGACTGAGATGAATGATTGGGAGAGCAATGACTTGGAGAAAGCAGACTCGAGTGGAAGGGAACTGACCACTGAAACCAGACCCTAGAAGCGCCATAAATATAGGTTTGTAGCAGGCCAATGTTTATTTTTCTTTCTCTGTGGCAGGCATTGCTTTTGCCTTTAAGCTTAGTAGGGTTGGCAAAAGAAAAAAGTTCATCTGCAAGCATCTCAGGAAGGGAAGAGGAACGTGGTGAACAAATGGTCAGATCACATACCCTGGTTATAACTATCTGAGTGGTTCTCATCGAAATCTGAAATAATTTTGTGCACCTTCAGCTCATTGACAGTACAAGCTTAAAAACTTTATTTCATGTGCTAAGTTTGTGTCAAAGTAACCTATGGAAAAAAACCCAGTCTGGGTGTGTGGGAGCTTTGGAGTCGGGGGGGGGGGGAAATTCCATTAAGGCTTATGAACACCCGATCTGTAAAAATTAACTCGTGTCTCTCCCAGCTTGTGATACAGGGAGCTAGTGGGACATGCATCCCAGTGCCAACTGGTCTTCGTGTCTCTGCTAGCCGCGGGAGGGCTTGGATCCTCTACACCCAACCCTTTGCTGGCTGTCAAAGGTGTAATTAACTGTGGGGGTGGTAAAATGGCCCAGGGCTCCCCGTTCGCATTTTGTGCAACTGGAACGTACCCTCCTTGTTCGGGTAACGTGGCAAATAAAACCCTAGCAGGGCAGCGGCGAGTGTTGATGAGGAGTTTTGAAATAGCATGAGAATGGGTTTTATTACAGTATATTGCTTGCTGAAACTGCAGGGCTGGTGCAAATAATCTATTAAGAGAAGGCTTTTGTGAAGCTCTATGGCTTTTTAAAGAGGTTTATGGCTTGGCTAGCAATCGTTTGCTGTGTGAAAGTCTGGAGGTACGAGTCTTCACGGGGCCACGTTGGCATAAGTGCTGCCTCATGTTGCAACGGGTGTGGAGGTACCTGCAGCTGAAG
The DNA here is from genome assembly GCF_018139145.2 of Gymnogyps californianus. NCBI lineage: Eukaryota > Metazoa > Chordata > Aves > Accipitriformes > Cathartidae > Gymnogyps > Gymnogyps californianus. Next base: position 4,128,126 of record NC_059473.1, on the reverse strand, counting down.
TTATGGGGCAAGATCCCAATCCTGCCGGAGCTGAGTGCCTGCACGGGGGACACCGGCACGGCCCGGGCTTCCCCAGGGCTGTTACGTGACCCTGCCTGGGGTTTCCTTTGCATGCGCAATTTCCACCTCCAACGCCCGGGCTTGCACTCTTGCACCGGCAGTGAATTGGATGCTTGCACCCTGCTGTGTACTAAGTCAAGCAACTTCTTTGCGTCTAGGATGAGCGCTTATAGCCTTTGTTTCTTAACTTAAGGTGCTGCTGTAAGCAAGGTTCGGCACACACGCCGTTTCATGGATGAAGCAGGGGTCTTGACTGTTGCAACTCTGGTTGTGTAGCAAGGAAGAGCTGATGGGCTCCCTGCTGTGCTCCCCAGAGGCCAGGATTAGACCTTCCTTGGGCTCCCCTGCCTGCCCGTCTGACCCAAGACGCAGCCTGAGCTTTAGTGGTCCAAATCTGCTTGTTCTAAAGGGCAAAGCTAAAAGCCAGGTACACATGGGAGGGGATCAGTAGAGTCTGAGGCTCTGCCCTCTGACAAGTTTGTACTCTTTCGCAGTGTCTTCATGGGCTTGGTGATTTAAAGACTCGCTGCGTGCAAAGTTTTATCTGCTTTCCGTGGGTTGCCTGTGCTCTCATGTCCTTTCTGGAGGAGAGTTCTTGGATAATTCAGATTATTTTTCTGCACTTTGCAGAAAGCAGCCCCACTGCTCTTTTCCCTGCTGCCCTCCAGGTTTTTAAGTTTTCAACAGGGAAGGGAAAAGCACCTCAAGGCTTCTTATGGGCATCCCTCCTTCCTCCTGGGCAAGAAAGGGCAGTGCAAGGAGGGCCATCTCCCCATAGCCCAGCAGGTAGAAACTGCCTTTATCTGAGAATGCTCTGTGCATGGTAGAAGACCTTGTCTGAGGTCTCCTATGGCCTTGAAGGCACTGGTCGGAGCTTGTACATGGGTCCTGGTGCACAAGGATGCTTCTGCCTGTTTGAATGATGTGTCAAGTGGTCAGTCCTGATCCCAGCTGCAGCTTTCCTAGACCGGTGCAGTACAGGGAAGCATGGCAGCGTCTCTTTAATGGGGCGATTTGATGTCAGTAGTTAGAAACTCATGTTTGGTTTGAGTCTGTAGTGAACTATGTGCTACCTTTTACTTTTGCAATGCATATTTAAATTTTGCTGGGCACAAAGCCCTTGCCCGTAAAGCATCTTTTGGATGTACAGAACATCCTGGTTGTTTTTCAGTCCCATGTCCAATGGACTTGTCGATTAGGAGATATCGCTATTGCTGCTGAGAGTTACACAGCTGAGACCTGGGTTTTGCTGGAGGACATCTTGCATTCACCCCGGTGGTAATCTGAGCTTGATGCCCCACGGCTCAGTTTGGGACAATCCCCTTCAGAGCTGATGTTTGCCTTTCTCCAAGAGGTCTTTCTTGGGTGGACTTGGAGGTCTGATGGGAGTCGTGACATAGCTGTGCCCTATGACAGTAGCTCTCCGTTTGTATTTGTATAAAGGTTATGCACCGAAGTCCTGATCCAAAACCCCTTGAAGTTTATGGCAATCTTTCTGCTGGCTTTAATGGGCTTTGCTCCAGCTCTGCAAGTGCAGAGAGTTCAATGAAATCAGGAGTCAGAACCCGCAAAAATGTGCAGGTCAGATGCAGAAAGGCTGAAATTAGCCCTAGACAAAAAAGGAGGGGAGGAAAAAAACCCCCAAACCAACAAAATGTGACACAGGTGCTTTTCTGAAACTCTCTCTTCTGTTTATTTCAAAGTACTGTAAAAATGCGGTTTCAGTATTACAGGGCTTCTCATGGAGACAATGCTTGCTCTGAACAATTAATTTTCAGGTGATCCATTTCAATTTGCTCATGAACACCGTGAAGGGAGGATATTCAGTTTAAAGCAGCCAGCCTGTGTGGGATTCGCAATGATGAGAAATATTCTGGAGCTGGGAGTAAGACCGAGTACCGTGCTTTACTGCAAACCTTTGCACAAGCTGGATGTTGCCTTTCCTAGTCCAGATCCTCCCTGAAGCTGGAATTACTAATCTACAGATACTTGGATAGGGCTAGATCTGTGTGCAGTGGAAGGACGGGCATCTGTAGCAATTTTATTGAAGTTGAGAGACGCTCTAGATTTACTGTGAAATGATAAAAATCTAGCCTGTAACGACATTCACCCATAGACCTAAGACTATTCTGCAAAATACAGAAAGCATCATTAAGCTTATGTTGCTGTGGAGGATACCACAGCATGAGAGGGGAGGGATGCAAATTGCTCCAAGGTCCTCGGTTACGTCTGAACATCCTAAATCTGATATAGCTCCGCGCATGCTCGCCCAACTCCCTCCCATCGCTACCGGGCCGAACAAGTGCGGACAAACCCTGCTTACAGCTGCTGCCAAGCTTCTCCGGCTCTTTTCACCAGTTTGCCCAAGTGCTCAGGCGATAAGATTTGTCCTGCCCTGTTTTTTGCAAAGGGATTTGGTGATTGCAAAACATGTCACATTATTGACTGGAAGTTGTTACCATCTGGTGGCTGTTTAGATGGTCTGGTACTAATGAGTAGGTAATCTCAATCGAGTTTCTAGGGGACAGCTGTCCTCTCTTGCTTTCTTCCTCACGATCATACACATCATTGTTGTACCGGACACTAATTGGTGTTCTTATTTGCAAAGATGAGTTACGAACGGTCATGGAAGCACTTTCCACAAGAAATGGGTTGCGGTATATGGATGGGGTAATAGGAGGAAAACTGCCTTTCCAGCAGCTGTGTTATTTTTTTATGTGCAGAAAGGATTTCAGGTTTCTAGCAATGTTATACAAGCCTTAAACACTCTCTAAAGAAGGGATCAAAGGATGTGAGCTATTGTAGATGAAGTAAGACAAATAAAAATACACTGCTATCCCCTTGGCTGATTTCCTAACCCTCCCACAAGTCAATAGGTGCCTGCTCCAAAGTGCCTTGTCTTGTAAATGCATGCCCAGAAAATGCAACTTCAAAAAAAAAAAAAAAAAAAATTAGTACATATTCAGAGTTGTGATCCGGTGGAAGCTGTTCAGAGGCAGAAGCATGTAATGGTTGCTGTGTTCACGATTGTTACAGGTTTGATGGTATTTGAAATGTTATTCAAAATCATGCAAAGTTGGGTGCTGCACTTGGAGACGTGGAGGTGGGGAGATTGGTGCTGCAGGGGATGTCCCCATGGACAGTGTGTTGGAAATGATGCGGGATAGTAACCCCTGCTCAAATATAGCCTGAGAGGTGTCATGGTTTCCCACTGCACAGAGGAAAGCATGAGCACAGATCAGTGACCTCTCACTGCTGCTTTAGCACCCCTTTGCCTGCCCTCTCCCTGTGGTCCCCATCTGTCTGCTCACGGGGGTCATCGTGACCCTGTGCAAGCCCTGGGTTTGGGTGGAGGGTCTTCTACTCATGTGGAGGACTCCAAGGGACAAGTTTGCTGAAAACGATGACACACCTTGAGGGCAGAGATGACTAAAGCTTGTTTATAGCAGAGCACGTGCTCTGTTTTGGTGGAGTCAAGGTCCCCTGCAGACCTCAACTTCTAAGGGTGGAGTTTGGGTCGTCTCCTTTTGCCGTACCACGTCTCCAAGCGCAACTGCTGTCTGGGGCCTTGAGTAGTTTGCATCTGGCTTGGACTTCCTTGCTGGCAAGTCATTCGTGATTGCAGGTGGTTATTTACTTGTATGTGGTTCCTCCTATCTCCCTCCTTATCTCATCCTGTCTGTACTGACTTCAGACTCTTCTTAAATCTGAGAGGAGCAGTGGTGGCTGCGGTGGTGATGTGGTGTTAGTTTGTCTGAGTGTGCTTATTTCGAGTTCAGGTCAGCAAGCGCGATATCTCAGCCTGTTGGAAATTACTCGTGGTAGCTGACTATCGGTGCGTGCGCTGCGCTTTCTTTACTTAACAGCAAAATACAACATTAAATACAATAATAATGACTGTCTAAAGACTTCTTTTGGAAAAAAAAATATAATTTAAAAGCATTCTTTTGTTCAGCTGTGGAGCAGGTTGGGGGGTTGAGGCCAAAGAGGAAGGTAGGCTTCATCTTTATCATCGAGCCATATGTTTTATTAACACGATGGCTTGATCCATTAGGCGCTCTGCGGAGGCACGGTGTAAAGGCGTACGCGTTGGCCACAGATGTGCATGTGGAGCAGCGGCACTGAATCACCTGTCATCCTGTACGGCTGGGGTGAAAGGGGAAGCTATTTACATAAATTATTGGAGAGCAGTAAATATTATTTCATGATATCACATCAAGATTAACTTAATCAAACTTGATATTAAGAGGCAGAATGATTTGCTTTTAGTCAAAGACACAATTAAAGAAGGTGCTTGAGGGTAAAGGAGAGTGCCTACTTAGGAAGATTTTTATCACACAATAGGTGATGGGTTGGGAAGCTTATAACCGAGATCTTAACTCCTTTGTGGATTTTGCAGCTACAGCCCTCCTAATTTTAGCAGCCGTTGCAGTTTCAGGAAGGATAACAGAAATGAAATGTAGATCTTTTCTTTGGCGTGTGTTGTTTTGTTCCCCGCCCCCCCAGGAGTGGAGTTTTGGCTTGAAGGGAGAGGTCTCTTAATCTTTTAAACACCTATTTCTCATTTCAAGGGTTTCTGGAATTCTTGCAAAGATTCTCTCAGCAAAATTCATCCAAAGTAAAGGCAAAACCATTAACACTTCCCAAATGGACTGGGAGTCTGCCTGGCCTCAGTTACGCTGTGGGTCAAGACAGTGCCTTTTGCTGCCTGGAGTCTGTAGAGGGTTAGTGTTGTTTCAACCTCCTCTTCTCGCTGCCACTTTTCTCTTGGCCAGTAGATCCATGTCTGTTGAATAAAATAACGTTACTTATTTGCTAGGAATGGGTTCACTTACTATTTAGGCAACTGGAAGTCAATGTCTTGAGTTTCCCAATGTATCTGTAGCATACGAAGCATTTGTAGCTCTTCCCGTTGCTTTAAGTGAGAGCTCAGTGCGTATTAGTTCACTGAGAGAACAGATCCCTTGTTTGCTTATTGCCTGTAGAGTTGGCTGTAAGGCAATTACTCTTACACAACTTCTTAAACAATTTTTTTCATATTTTTATAGAAAAGTAAAAGCTGACCCATTTGGGCAGTCCCTAGATAAGTCCCTGCTCCCTTTCCTTTCAGAGGAAAGCTGAGCTTTCCCTCACTCTTGTTGTATTTTTTAATCAAAAACCAAATTATCAGTTTGGGGGGGGAGCTTAAATTGAAAAGTCTTTGACAAGTCTGAACTGCGCCCTCTCTTTGTGCAAAACGTGTCTTCCTCGGTTCCTGACAGTGTCAACACCGGCTGCAGGAGCTGGGAAAGGTTAAAGATGTGCTCAGCACATTCCAGGATTAGGTCCATTGTTTAAGTAATAACACTCAATCTCACCAGCCCATGTTTACCACAAAGTCTTTATTTTTATTTTCCATCCAGTCTTTCTACACGAAAGATGTAAGAGCTTTATTTTTCTGTAGCTCTTTCCCTGTCCTTACCTTCCTGGCGTTTTCATAACGCCCTGTGCAGGGTCATGTGGCTCCTCTCCCTGGGGTTTCAGCTGACTGAGAGCAGAATTTGGCCCAGGATATTAGTAAATTACTTAAGCTACAGATTTTTATTTCTTTTTTTTTAATTAGTATCACGTTTGTTTGGTTCAAGTGATGCATAGCGTTGGTTCTTCAGCAACCACCTGTGGGATGCTCAGGCATTGTCAATATATCTATTCTTTGTTTCAATGCTTGAGTAATACAAGCATCTGCTGCCACTCGACAAGTGATGCTCTATTGACCATTTCTGACAACTCCCACCTGTTCATGTTTGCGTACGCAAGTTTGAAATGCCCGGCCATGGAAAGAACAGCCCTAGCACCGCTTTGTAGCCAGGCCTTTTCCCTCTCTAGCTGCTTCGGGTACCTGTTGATCATTGACTGGCAGTGAGGACAACACCTTCTTTTAAGGGCTGGTCACCTCTTAAATATTACACATTTAAGTCCAACTTTGCCAGGCCTAATTACTGTAGGATTGCCTTCCATTTTTTTTAAATAACTATGAGTACTCACGTCCTTTTCCCCGTCTTAAAGATGAAGATGCTTGTAAGTAAAGAGTTATTAGATCTTCCTGTAATGATATTCAAGCTGCAATACAGCTTCAATAGTAAAGAGATGGTGGTGAAACTGAGATTCGTGATGTCCATACGGCCTTGACCAGGGAGTCGTCCACCAACATCACCTTGGAGGCTGAGGGCACAAGTAAACACACAGTGCCCTGTGTGCAGCTATTAAAACACAGTGTACGTGCTGTATCTTGTTTCCCCCAGTCTTCATTATTTAAATGGCTCCACACTGGGGAGGAATAATCTCTTTTATAGTGAAGATAAGGGAAAATCATTCTTGCTTTACTCGCTCCTGAGCCCTCCTCTTTGGCTATGCAATGCCTCCCAGGTCAGGGGGTATGTAAGACTTTCCTCTGAGGACAGGTCTGCAGCTTGCAGAGGGGATAGAGCCTGGACCTTTGCTTTGGGGAGGTCCTTCTCTGACAGGCCCTGTGCACTCGCCTTAGTGGTTGTACGTCCTTGCTTCATCTGGCGAGCTATTTAAGCTTGTCCACTGGAGCTTTAATGTTACACTAACACTGTTTTTATATTTCTAGAGCATTCTTTAGTCCCATAACTTTCTGATTTGATGCTGTATGTCCCGTATTCCCAGTACTTAGCAAGTAAACCTGTTGCAGAAATGAAATTTTCCATATGTAGCTTCCTCTTTCCTACTGCTATGGGAGACCTTTGCTATCTCAGCTACTTGAACTCAGCTAAAAACCATGCAGCTTCTGGAAGTGCCCGTTTCTGCCAGGTAGCTGAAGGAGGAGAGTGGTGACACCCACGTTTTCCTTATCGAGGCTGAATTTTTTGGGTCCTCTCCAGCATTTGGTTGTACTTGCTTTGCTCAGCCAACTGCTGCTAGTGGCAGGAGAGATGTGGTTTGGGCTCAGCCTACGTTGAAGGAGAAGTTGGTGAGCGAGTGGCTTGATCGCAGGGTTGGAGATGGTTTAATTATTACTTGATAAATCCAAAATAGTAATCCTACTTAGATCATATTCCCTTTTTATCATGACTAGCCTTAACAGTAGCTTTAGCTGTGTTAAATACCTGATTTGCCATGGAAGGAAAAAAAAAAGCTGGTCAATTGTTTCCTTTGCCTCTTAATGCTTTTGGGCTCAGGAACATGTGAGTAACTATTTTAATGAGAAGACTTCTGGTGAAACACAGGTAAGATCTTAAAGACTTTAATTGCTCCCGTGAGAAGTCAGTCCAGGTTAAATAATAGCGCTCAGCTCGTGCAGTGGAGTGCAGAGCCCTTGGGAGCCGGGGAGGGGAACACGTCCTCTGGGGATGGCTGAGGAAGCAGGTAGAGAAACGAAATGCAATGGGTGTTGCTGGTGCAATATTACTTAATGTTTCTGCTTCGGGATCACCGTGATAAGCATTTTGTGGAGACCCCAGTCAACAAGATAAGCGTGGGCACAGCAAGGTCTCAACCTAGGGAAAAGTCAAGGGGTGCAAATTGAAGCACCTTGGCTCTGGCTCAGCTTGCTTGAACAGGGCTTACCTGCAAGTAAGGCATTCGTTGGAGACATGGGCTTAATTCTTGGTTTTAGTCGAGGTTTTGTGACATCTGGAAGTTTTAATCCAAAGCCCAAACCCAGGGATACAGCTTATTCCGTGAGAGGATTATACAGATAAATTCATTAATGTCTGTGAAATACTTAGGAGCCACTTAAGCCTATCAATAAGTTGAGTGTTATTACTGCATGGACTTTGATTAAATCGCTTTGTGTCAGATCTCCTCTTAAACATTTTCATCAAAAGCTTGTGCTTTTTTAGGAGTTTCTGTTTGTTTGTTTGTTTTGTTCAATGTTGATTTCCATTCAAAGTTTGAAAAATCTGAGCCAGCCCTCTAGCTGCTTGGAAATGTTGAAAGCTTTTTCCAGGCTTATTTCTTTAGTCAATAATACTGTAGTGAATTGCAAACTTGAGCTGTAGAGAGTTTTGGTAAGTCTTAGTTTTGCCTTTGGCAGCTGTGTAGGTCTCTGCCCGTGCAGCCCTGGTGAGCTCGGGTTCAGCCTGCTCCCTACAGAGATGTGGGAATGATCTGGTGGGGTTTTTAAAGGCAAGAGTAGGGCAAACCCAAGTGAAAACGATTCTGTTACTTTGGCTCTGACTAGGCTGAAACTGGGAAGTGCTTGCTTGATGCTAAGGACAGATGAACGTTAAGAATTTGATGTAATCCTAGACCTCAGGCATGAAACTCAGCTTGACCTTTCCTGTTGGGTGCTTTTGTGCAATCCTACTGGACATTTAGCAACGAGAAAGGAAGCAGAGGAAGGATATCGGTTCAACCATATGTCAATGCTGGGACGTAAAGTGACAGGGAGAGGAAGGGCTGAGACGTGTGCGGAGTCACTGGTTAAAATAAGAGCCTTTATAGAGGGGAACCGGGGGGCTCGGGGGACCGACGCGCTTGCTGGAGGTCACCAGTTCAAATCCAGTTTATGGAAGGAGTGACCAAAAATTATTGTTGTGTGATAGCTGATCTGCTTCCTATGTCCGATGAGCTTCGCTCTCCTGTGGTCCTCCCCAGCCTGATCGCTGGACGTAAAAGTGTTTGCCACAACTGGTCCCTGTTGGCAGATTAATGGAGGGGCTAATGACTTTGCTGGGGGGGTGAGAGGTGTCTTGTCCCTAAAAGCCAAGTCCTTAGGGAAGGTCAGGAGCCCGTAGCAGGGCTGTGTGGGAAAGCTTCTGTGCTGTGGTGAGAAAAATAGTGACTTGTGTGTTTTTTAAACAACAACAAAAAAAGCCCGTCTTGCCTTCTTCCTAAAACTGAGATAGGGATTTTGAGCTCCAAGATTTTTTTTTTCCCCTCCCAAGTTTGCCGTGAAAGAGCAGCAACCTGTCACAAAGTTTGTTAAGCATTTAAAGAAAACAATCCTGGTTTTTCACGATGCTGCCCTTACCTCCAGGGGCAAGGCTGCATCCCAAAGCCATACACTCAGGGGATGGGAACCAGGCACCTAAAACAAGATGGCATGCTTTTAAAAGTTCCTGAGCACCCTCGCTTGCTAGTGAAGGTCGGCGTCTAACAGCAGTCCGCTTGGATGATTTTGACAAAAACTCACGTTAGCGAGATTATGGCTTTCTACGGGCTTTGTGTGAGTGCGGGGTGAGAAGCAGAGACGAACCCATGGGAAGTCATCTTCTGCGGTGGGCAGTGTGCGCACGCTGCAATGGCTGGCTCTGATCGAGGGAGCGATTTGTCTCGTGAGGACTCCAGGACTTGTAATTACGCTGCATAGGATAATAAGTGTGCGGGCTGGAACTGGGGTTTGTACAGATGTATCGCAGGTAACAGACCGACAACGGCGCTGAGACGAAGATGGGATTGTCCCCGATGAAGTTTGAGACAGTTCTCGCCCCTATATCTCAGAGAGAGCTGCAGTTTGGTTTCTCATTGGGCTTTCTCAGTGAAAGCCAAGGCACAGAGCTGGTGTTAGTCTGAGCACTTTTAACTAATAAATAGCTGCTGGCTGGCCCCAGCATAACACAGCAGGTCTGAATGTTGCTGCGTGAGGCAGAGCTGGGGGCTGAGCTGGACCACAGCAGCCTCCGCAGCCAGAAGATGCTGGGAGAGGTGGGCGTTATGATTCGAACAGATTTTGCACTGCAAACTTTTTTTTTTTCCTTGCCAGAATGAGCCTCTGGCTCTGGGCTCATTTACTTCAGACTCGCACTAACTTTAAAGGCTTTTCTTTAGTTTCATGGCTCTGGAACTGAGCTTGAGCTAGCAAAATGCACCAACAGTGTGACATTAATTCTCTTTCAGCAGCATAGAAGCATGTCTGAAAATAGATGCCAATTTAAAAATAATATTTCAGGGCTTGCTCAGTGCCAAATCAGACCTTTGGCCATTTATAGTATCTGTCTTTCTGGCAGAGACAGGCTTCTGGTGCTTCATATCAAGATCTGGTGTTCAGTCAAGTAGGGCATAAGGAAATGTATTGTTTAAATGGAGGCAGAAAGATAAAAAACACCCAAAGCTTCCCCAGACAATACTTCTCCCCCATCCTGCAAGAAAATATAATCTCAGAGATGGTCTTGCAGATTTTTGCCAGTGAATAGTTACTGCCCATTTAAAGGGAACTGCTTTTATTGAATAAAGCTAACACAAACGTGTAAAAGCTCATAAGTTCATATCTGGAAATTTGTAAACCAGAAGCAGCTTGATTTGCAACAAAACCTTAAGCTTTCAGTCACTTGTAACAGAACTTTATTTGTCACAGAACTTTATTATGATTTTATTTCAGTTGGTTTAGTAGCTGCCTGTGGTTTTTTGGGAGGCTGGATGCAGCAGGAGACCCTACAGCAGTGCCTTTTTTTTTTTTTTTTAAACAAGATCCCAAGAGTTGCAGCTCTGCCAGCCATTTTTCTTGCCTTCACCTGCGGGGCTGATCCTTTGATTTCATCTCCCTTGATTAATGTTTACAGATCTGCTCACAAGAATCATCCCCTGCGCTGCTGGCTCAGTGGTGCAAGCAGACCCCAGCATGCTCGATGGCTCTGATGGGACATTCCTTTCTTCAAGATGCTTAGCACTTGGGAAGATGTCCTTGACTGCCTTATTTCAAAAAGCGCTTTCCTTTTCAGAATTTAATTTAATGCAACGTATGATACTTCATTGTTGTTGTGCTGGACGATAACAACACAAAAGTGGGAATCTTTGGACAGAAGCGTGCGATAGGATAAAAGGTAATTTGCAAGCATTAATTTTTGTTATGTGAGGGTGAGAAGTTGTTACCAGCACCACTTGAGAGAAAAGAAACTGAGGAATGGAGGAGTGAAGTGATGAGTCAAAGATCTTGAGTTACTGCCAAAAACGAGACCGAGTTTTCTCGGTAACTGGCCTGAGTCTGGGGAACTAACCCATATAGGAACTAGACGTCAAGACCAGCTTTTCCAGCCTCTGCAAGTGGAAACTGCGTTTCTCTGAAATTAAATCAGGGTCCCTGGTGGATGGGGGTGTTTATGTGCATGCACTCCCCCAAGCAAAGCATCCCTGTTTTGGGGGGTCCCCCCAAAGCAGCTGCCGCGCGTGGTGCCGGCTGCGCCGTGGGAAGGCTCCCGGCGGCTGCGGTTGGCCCCAGCGCGGGGACGGGAGCAGAAGAGGGCAAGACCCAGCAGTTCCTTTTTCTGACCGCCACGCCGCAACTGAGACGAGGCAGGCACTCTCCCTTCCCAAATTTTCTCTTTCTAAATTCAGGTTGGAGTCACATGGGAATTTTTTTTTTTTTTGAAACCGCCAGCAGAAGTATGAAGTATCATGCAAATGGTAAAGGGATTTTATAGATTTGCTCGGAGTTGCTTGCTTGCCCAAGAAAGGGAGAGGTGGATCGTGCGGGTTCTTGGTCTGGGTGCAAGGAGCTTGCTCGTTGTTAAAAGCAATATTGATCTGTAAAGATGGGACTTTTAGGTGGTTGTCTGTCAGGACAGTTTCATTCTGAATCAAATTCTACTGAAACAGTGAAGTTCTGGGCTTACAACAGCAGGGGCTTGTGTGGCTCTCCCTCCAGGAGATCGCCGCTCGGGCATGCCAACTGTATTTTGGGGGATTTTAAGGAAAAATCCTTCTTATCTGATGCTACTGCTGTAATTTGCACAGAGGTGACTTCATCCAATAAAGTCAGCTGGAGGAATGCTTTGGGTTGTTTCTCGCATCCTCCCTCCTTCCCCTGCAGCCAGTGTCAGTGTGTCCTGGGGGGGAAAAATGGGGAGCAAGCCTGATGGGGGGGGTGTGTGTGTTTGTTTGTCAGGAGGCATCCTCATTTTTCCTAATACCTCTGCTCTGCTTTTTCTGAGCTTTTGGGATTTTTGGCCAGCTCTGGCCATCGATTCATGTCTATGACAGCTTCACACCAGGTAGACAAGCGCCGTTTGTAGGGATCCAGGGGCTGTATCCCCAGCTGGAGCGAGCCAGCACGGCCCTGGAGAGCTGGGCTTATTTATGCCTCCTAAATAACATCCCTAATCCGTGGAGTTTTAAACCATGTGGATAAAACTTTCCAACCTGTCTTAACCCTTCCAGAGGCTGAGTCCTCTTGCACGTGGTGTTTGAGTAACGGCATGGATGCGCCCGCATGGGTCTGGTCCCCGGGTAGAAGGCAGAAACAGGAAGAGCAGTAATTACCAAGCCCCATAGAAGCCAGCTATTTGAATAAGCTATATAAGTCAAAACCAGTTATTTTTCTCTGCCTCAAATGATTCCTTTAGCTGGTGTATAAATACCAATCACTCCCCAAACCCTGGGGGCTGTCCGGTGCAGCTGAGCGATCCCCGGGGTATTATCCACATCATGCAGCACCATTAAGCATCACGCCGTCGTGCGGCAGCCCGAGTGCTGCGAGAAAGGAGAGGAGCTCTGGCTGGCCAGCGCTCCCCGTATAATCATAAGCTGCCAAACCTGCGTTCCTCTGAAAGCAAGAAAAATAGCCCCGCCGCCTTTTTCTTTTTTTTATTACACTTTTACACAAATTAATGTAATTTTCTTTTATAACAGTACTTGCTGTTGGGCTCAATTTGGTGCAGCAGGCACTTCATAACAAACCCGGCGCTGACAGCATCCCTGTGGAAAGGATGCTGGAAGGAGGGCGGGGGGGACTACGAAGGCATGGGGACACGGGTGCATCTATCGGTGCCTGCTGCTGGCACCCTCCTGCCCTGCCACACTCGGTCTCCTTGGTATCGTGGCGCTGCTTGTCACCGCCTGGATGACGATTATCTGCACCGGGGTCTCGAGGATGCTCGAGCTTCGCCGGTGATCAGCGCGGAGCCGCTTGAGCCAGAGGATGCTAAAAGCGGCGTGGGGGCCGAGGGAGCGTTGGTGGTCACTGGCCGTATCCTGCTCGCTGAGGCGGGGGGCACGAGCGATGCTGCCCCTCCCCGAGCCTTTTTAGCCACTGTGCCCTTGTTGAGACGTGACAAGGTTATGTCAGCGGGGTCTGGGGATCTGTTGATCACCGCTGGGGAAGGTTTGTGCGGGAGGTTGGGGATTTGTCACTTTGCACGAGGCGGGTTAACTCATCCCGTCCCGGCGTGGGATGCTCGGGCATCCTGAGTGACACCATTCGTGAAACTTGGTCATTTCTGAGACAGCTCCTTTCCACGCCGCATCCGAAGGCTGTCAGACTGGGGGTAGTTACTATTACACCAAACCTCAGGTGCTGGCACTGGTGACTGCTCTAGGATGGGCAAGGAGATGTGTAAGCTGGGAAGGGGCTGGCACCTCCTGGGTCCTTCCTCTTTCCGCGCAAGCCCGCACCAATTCAAGCCCAGTGGGGCCGGCCAGAAAGACCGCTTGCTGCACGGGGACAGGGATGGTTGTGATTATCCTGGGCTTAGGGATTAGGAGCAGATTTTTCAGGAGATGGAGAAATAGTCTAGCTCTTGTAGCAAACCAAGTGTGCTTAAATTAAAAAAAAAACAAAACAAAACAAAAAAAACAACCCAAAATTAAAAAAAACCAACAACATTTTTATGTAAATCCCCTGACTCCTGGTGCTGGGGCTTTAGGAAAGTACTTGCTGGTTTGAATTTGGTGGTGCAGGGAAACGCTGTGTGTGGCTCCCCATCACACCTTGCCCTGCTGCTGATGGATTTCTGGGACCTTGGAGCTTTTTGGTAGCTGATGGGACTTGCAGCGTCGCCTGCCGGAGAGCCGCCGGGTTCATGCAGGGCTGGGAAGGGGCATAGATGGTGCCTCCTGAACGATGCTGAGCGAGGCAGTGGGTGTCACCACAGCCGACACAGGTCTCTGTAGGTGATGCTGGAGCCCGGGAATAAGTCACGGGGTGTGGGGAAGGGGGAGCGGGGCACACAAAAATCAAGGTGGGTTATGCGATGGGGGGAGGAAGAGCAAATCTCCCAGTTGTACTTCCCCAACCTCTTTCTGAACCTGGGCTCTTCACCCTCTGCTGTCCTAAAAGCCTCATTTGCAGAGACGGATGGGCTCGCTTTGCTCCACCACGAGCGTGAACGTGCCCGAGCGTGGTGGTCCCCAGCCTGGGCACCGACAAGGTGCTGCTCCTTGCCGTGCGACTCCAGGTCCCCCCTTAAAGGCTTTGGGGAGCGGTTGTGCCTCAGGAGAGAGGACAAACTGTACCCAGGCTGGACGTTGCAATGGGCAGCATTTGGTTCTTTTGCTGCCTGAGCCCTGGCCCTTAAATCCCAGAACTCCCCTTCAAGGCTGAACTGGTGATGGGTCAGCGTGAGCCTGGCTCCATGTCTTGCTCCTGTTTGCGGCCTCGCTGGAGAGGTGCAGAAAGGCCCTCATTGCTCTTTCTCTCCCTTTTTAAATTTTTTTGGGGGTCCATTTTGAGGCTAGAAAAGCAATTTCAGGGACGCTGCCGGACAGCTACTGTGCTTTGCCTGCGTGCTCAGACACCTCCTGGTGTTTTTTCCTTGATTTCACCGCTGCGCTCAAAACAAACTCCTTTCAAAGGTGTATATATGGTGCCAGAGAATTTGGGTTTAATAGCACCCCAGTGAAATACTCTGCAAAGGCATGTCCCGTAGGGATGCTGATCCTAAGCCTACTTGCTGCTGTCCTGCAGAGGATAATGAAGGGGAAAGCAGGAGCAGACTGGTAGATAATTACACGTACTCCCTATCCCGAGCAGCACCTTGGTGTCGGTGAGGTTGTGGGAAATGGGGCTGCTCCAGAGGTGAGAAGTGGGACCTCGGAGTTTGAACCTCTGTCTGTGTATTTTTATTTATATATATTAAAAAACCCCAACCTATAAAGCCTCTGGGCAGAGGATGAGATTTTATAAGATGCCCAAACCCGGCGTGCTTAATGACCTTTGAAAATAACTTTGGTGGTGGTGGTTTTTTTTTTTTTTTTTCTAAAACCCAGCCCCTGGGCTCATCTGTTTCAAGGAGTTTCACTTCTACCTCCCCGCTCTCGTTTCCCCTTTACCTCCCCGCTCGGTGCTTTTCCCGGCCGCCCTCGCCAGCACCCTGTTTAGGGCCCGGCCGGGTTAACGAGAGCCCAATCGATAGCCGGGGAGCGGTGCCGAAGGCATTACAAAGGAGCTCACCCTTAACAACTCCGACCCTGGTGAGGTGCAAACCCAACGGACAAAGGGATTAAAGTATTTAACGGCAAAATATCGGTGCTCGCCGTGTGAAATATTTTCCTTTTTACTAGTCCGCATTTGAAAAAATCTTTCGTTTTTGTTTTTTTGAGGTATTACAATAAGCCTGGGATGTTTTCAGTTACACGTGTATATTTTCCCAGCTGTTTTAACCAGAAAAATTAACGTGCTTTTGATAGCTTGGAAATATACTGTTGGCAAAGCTTTGTAAAACTGTGTTGTTATGTAGCAAAACAGAAATCCAAAACATTGTATGCTTTGCTTCCTAGTTGAAATTCACTGCGTGTTTGGTTTTTTTCCAATTCTTGTAGAAATCAATTTAGAAACTCCTAGTGTCTTCATTAAAACCAGCTCCCCTATTAATTCAACACAGAGTTTTTTTTGAATTTTTTTTGTGAATGAAGAGTAAAATTTCTATCACTGGGGGGGTGGGTAAAATAGGAATTACTATTTTGCTTTTTAACGTATTTGCATAAGGAAAGATAAAACAGATATGTCTGGGGAAAAAAAAGCTTTCTACTTTCTGGTTTTAATCACTATATTTCTCATTGTAATGCGTGATTGTAGGACTTGGGAAGAAAAAAACCAAACCTGTTAAATAATATCTTTCCATATCTGTACTACAGCATAAATAGTATGTTTGGTATATTGCATAAAGATGAGTTGTCGAGATCCTTGGGTTAAAACAAAAAGCCTGCATCAGCAGACCAAAAACTCCGAGCAACACATAAAACCAAAGCCAGCACCCAAACAAAAACAGAGAAAAAAACATGGGAAGGTAAAACCCTATAGCAGGGAGGAAAAACAAAAGCGATTAGTTAAAGTCCTGCCTTGCCACTGTTTGCCTTGCAAAGAGGGAGGCTGATTTAAAGGAGGAGGGGGAAAAAAAAAATCGGTGGATTAATGTGAACTTTAATACTGAAGCAGTGTGTGTTTACTGCTGGTGACCACAAGACATAAATCTTGCGAGCACAATGTACAATGCGAGGCAGCCCCCAGGTTTTTTTTCTTTTTTTTTTTCCAGCCTCAATTTGTGTGCAAGTGTGTGTTAAGTGCCGTTGAAAAATAGTGACCTTTAATAAAGGATCGTATCCTGAGACTATTTTCCCAGACACACAGTGACCTTTCAAACCAGACTGGGGTGAGGGGGTGTGGGGTTTGGACTTTGAACCGGCCAGTTCCCGCTGCGTGCCTCTGTTTGCCAGGCTACTTTTTATTGTGTGGCCGGGGAGCGCTGGCTATGCAAAGCAGGCTGAGCTGCCAGCCTCAACCTTTGCAAATCAATTTGTCTGCACCCGAGTGAAAGATGCTGCGGCGGGGACAGACTGCATCGCTTTGTGCCACCGGTGCTTGTGGCACTCCCGGCGAGCCCCCCCCTCCCCAAAAACGCCATGCACTTCTATTTTTTTTAATCTTTTTTTTTTAATTTTCTTTTTTTTTTTTTTTTTTAAATTTTCTTCTGCTGTAACCCCGGAGGGATGGCCATGGGAAAAAGCGTGTTCCTCTCCCCGGCAGCTGCAGCCATCTCCCAAAACCACAGGGGCACCTCCGCCGAGGGGGCGGCACTGGGAGACCCCTCCAACTTTCCATCTCACTTGAAGAGGGGGAAAAAAACCCCAACCCGTCACACATGCGGCATCCTCTACATAAATGCAAACGCTTCCTAAGGGTTAAGGTTATTGATTTCCCCAGGCTGCCCAGGCTCTACATTAATCAGTACCTAAAAATGCCAGGAAAAGACAGAGAAACGCAATTACTTCAGGTCCTCTAAATTTCAGCTTCTCCAGGTGGCCCCTCTTAAAGAAATGGAAATCACGCACTTTTTGTAAACCTGGATCAATTCCTGCGTAAGCAATTAATCACTTTTATACTCTGTAAAAGCTGGGGAGCAAAGGACGGGGGTTCCTCCACATGGAGCCCCCAAGACCCCACTGGGATGTCACTGGTGCTCTCCTCCCTTCTCCCCTCATCTCCTCCTGTGTCCTCCTTGAGCTGACCCGTGAAATCGATGATTGGGCTCCTTTCGCATTTCTTCTGGAGACTCTTGGTCATCAAATTCATTTTGCTCTTGCTTTCTGTGTGCATCTTGTCAGCTTTCATTATTAGAGCAGTACCAAGGAGCCAGGTGTGCTCACAAAAGGTTTATCCTCTTGCGCTCCATGTTGTTTTAATCCTCCCTGGGTGCTCTTTGGTCTTCGGTCATGGTTTGCCTTGTTGACTTGTACCTACGGAGTCACTGCTTGCCACAGAGGGCAGGTTGCTGATGGGCATCCTTGCTCAATCTGGGCTTTGACACCAAGCTTTGGGTTTTTCCTTTATTTTTTAATTTTTACTCAAATTTTGCTTTCACTCTTATTTCCCTGAGCGTTAGGTTAACACCCTCCCCAGCTGGCACCACAGCAAGTGGTCCAGGGCCGTGAGCGCATGGAGAAACTACCATGGGGCAGGCAAGGTTGAGGGGATGGAGCACGTCGTTCCCCCCATGGTACCTGCCTCTACAGGAGCTCCTACCCTGTGGGGAAGAGGAGGCAGCTCAATCCTTACCCTGGGGCTGGTGGGGACAAGCGGTCTTGCCCTCTTGCAGCTCTGGCAGGGCAGCTGCGAGGCTGTGAGCGCACGTCCTGGGAAGGGGAGAGGAGCAGGGATCTGGATTACTTAAACTTCAAAGAGTTTGTGTTTTAGAAAGACCATAAAAATGAAACAGGGGGAAAGAATTTACTATAGCCGAGATGGGAAGTAATTATGGTCTGGATAGAGATTTCAGCAGCGGCAGGGTCAAGGTGAGGATGGGCTTTGTCAGTGATCTGAAGGTGGCGACAGGCAGATTTATGGACACGGGAGACAGGAGAGGGAAAGAAAGCTCGAGTGTCAAGGATGGCTCCAAGGTTTCTGGCCTTGGGAGAAGGTCGGAGTCAAGGAGAGTACCAACAGAGCCAAAGACACCGGGCGTTTCATATTTATTTTCAGTAATTGTAAATAATACAGGTGCGGGGGAAAAGCTCTTTTGTTGTAATATCGAGGTGGAGGGAGTTTACAGAGACGGAGAGTGTAGTGGGTTGCGGAGAACCACGAAGGAATTTAGGTATGTCACACGAAGAATTATCGAGATGTACAGAATTTGAATATTTCACCTGGATTTAGTAGGTGAGTTGGAGACGGGAGGCCAATTACCCGCCAACACGTCTTGTGTGTTTGCTGGGCAGGACAGTCTCTGCTCGTGGGCTGCCCTTGGCAGGAGGGACTGCAAGCTGTGGCTGCTGCACTGCTGGGCCACTCTTGTTCTGCCTTTATTCCTCTCTGTATTGGGAGGCTTCGGGGTGGCACTGGGTTTTTGAACACTTACTCCAAGACCTTATTCATACAGAGAATTCATACTTTATTCATACTGAGTTTATTCATAGCATTCTGTCTTGTTAGCCCTCTGATTCAAGGCATACACAAGGCTATGAAAGGGGGGTTAGCAAGTGGATGTGTGCTCTGAATGCTAATAGCATCTGCTTTATTTTTATGTCCTTTCCGACGAGTATATGGTGGATCAGTGTGCCCAGGTCTTGTGCGGGAGTGGTCATGGCCGAATGGTAGCTTTGATTCAGACCAGCCTAAGGAAGCAACCAGAAAGGCTGGCTGCGGGCAGACGGTGCGTTGCTAGAGTTAGGATAATTTTTTTTTCTCCCTCCTGTAGGGGAAAATGTTTCCAAAGTGAGGGAAGAAATGGTTTAGTTAAAATTTTATGTGAAAATCATTGACTTTTGGAGTTAAAAGAAAATCTGACAGCAAAGCCTGGAAACTTTTGACTTCAATGTTCCCTTCCCTCTCCTCTGTGAGGGACTCGCCTCTCCTGGGATACACCGTAATTCTCTTTTACGGAGCCCCTGTGTGCATAACAGGAGTCGCTCGTGGTGGGACGTGATGAGATGCAGAGGGAGTCCAGCACTGTTAGAAAATTCAGTTGTGTAAGGGGAAAACGCAGCGGTTGAGGCAAATAAATGACGGATCCTGTAAGACCCAGTGGGAGCCTTCTCCAGTTGGTACGGCTTAGTTCATGGTGGATGGATTTTTCCTGTTTAAGTGCTTGTTTCTCTGTCAATGAAAACCAAGGACTACCAGGGATAACAAAGTCTTGGTGCTTTGAAAAGCGAAAGATACTGCCTCTCTCCACTGGGGCAGCAGCGAAGGCCAACACGTTTCCTGCAGCCGCATGAGGCAAGATGTGTTGGCTGAAAGGCGCTTTGGTGCTTCGTGGTTGTCTGCGGAGTTGGGTCTGTTGGACACACCATCAGTTTGAGTATGTGCTGTTGTATCCAGCTGTTTCTGAGGGTTTTTTTTACCCTAGAGGTGAACAATTTGGGTAGGACTGAGCCGTGCCTGGCAGGGTAGGCTATGTTAAGAGATGCTGCTTCAGAAATCATAGTTTTTACAAGCTTTAATTCCCTAATACAGCCCCTTCTCTACTTTCTTAAAACTGGCATCATTGTTTACGAGCTGTACATCCAAGCACATCAGCAAATCTCTCAAGTCTCACCTGCAGAAGTGTATGTGGAAACGCTTTAATTCTTGTTTGAAAGTAAGCCTTCGCGTCTACCTGAGGCTTTATCTAGCCATTGAAGAGTAGCTTCTGTCCCCTCATCGTAAGGCCTGGCAGTATCCTGGGTGGAGGGGAAATGGCTGGGTTGGTGCCACGAGATGGCCTCATTATAGCCACTGTAGCTGGAAAGCTGCTGTTCCCATGTTTTCTGCATCTGTTGCCTTGCACGCTCTTAGCCAGGATGATTTTGGGGTAATCTCACTTCTTTCCAGCTTTAGTAAATGAAGCAATATTTGGATAAGTGGAATAAACACAGTTTCCTGGCAGTGGGGATTTGCAGGAGCTGAAAAAGCCTCTGACGCAGGGAAGGGTCTCTGCTCCAGCTGCTGAACCGAGGTGGGACAGGTATCTAAGGGGAAGACAGTTTTCATGGATATGGGGTCTAGTTTCTCTGACTAAACTGAATGTGTTCATTAATGGAGGGCTGGTGGAAAGAGATGACAAGTACACTTGATACTCAAAAATAAGCAATTTGTACCCTTCTCACTTGAGAACTTGCTCAAGGGCATCTCATCCCTGTGAATATTTGGATATATCCTGCAATGCCAACAGTACCACTGAGGTCCCTTGAACGCTTTGCCTCGCTCTTGGGGGGGGCCACATTTTTAAAGATTTCAAAATAGTCTTTACCAGTACCATTATTTTCTTTTTGTATGTTCACCTAGACATCTTTCTTTTTCTGCATCCCTTGGCCTGTCTTGAGCATGCTTCTTGGCTCGCTTGCATATCTGGAAAGCCTCCTCTGTGTGTGTGTGTATATACACACAAAAGTTCTTGGATATCAATTTACTTGGTTAAACATGAGCCACGCAGTGAGTGTCTTTCCTGAGTCTGCTTTTCTTTCCTTTTTGATCTAGATCAAGTCATCTGTCGATTGGTGGGGAAGCTACATGGCCATCTAAATAATTACAGATATTTTTTATAAGCCTCAAAATCATTGGAACTAAACATCTAGGATAATTTTGAGCACTTTTTGTAAGAGGTTTTTTTTTTTCCCTTCTGGGAGGATTTGAAGAGCTTGGGTTCAGTGCTGCTCTGGCTGAGAGCTGGGATGAATTGATCCCCCAGGAAGGAGAGCTTTCTTCATCCTCGTAGCGTTAGTCATGGGTGCCGAGGATCGAAACCCTCTGGTTTTCACCCGTTACCACCCAGCTGGAGATCTGATTTGTGCACTGATCAGAGCATCTCACGCTTTCTGCTCGGGTTTCATGGACCTTGGTAGTTGGCTGTCTCACCAGGGCGATGGCTTAAAGTCTGTGGGGTGAGAAACAGCAGCATTTTCACGCTCAAACTTCCCCCTGTCCACACTTGACCGCCTCTGCAGGTGTGTCCTCCAGCTGTGAAGTGGACTTGAACGTTACCCATGCTGTGAAAGATGCTGGTGAGACGAGGGGGGATGGCGGGGCAGAGCACGGGGCGTGAGCAGACCCTGCTCCTTCCTCCCCATGCCCCCTCATTGGCCTTCCCCTATCCTCCTCTTCCTTGATGTGGCAGCAGATCTGTGATCTTTGCAAGCAGTTGAGTCTCCTGTCCCTCAGCCCAGTGAAATCTGTGTTTCCTAAACGTATTTAAATGCATTCCCCCCGCCCCCCCAGCCCAAAGCCAGGAGGGAAGGGCGTGCTGGCTGGGCAGAGGTTTGATACCTCCAGCGCCTCACTGAAAACTCGGGGTAAATCAATTAAATGCGTGTTACATGAAACTCTGTCTCTCTTTCTTTCTTTTTTTTTTAAAGAAGAAAAAGTTGCATAAATGCCCCTTTTCTTCCCAACTCAGTCCTTGGGGAATACAAGGAGTTAATGCTTGTATTTATAGCAACAAGCTAAGCTAATAACCACTGTGAAGCTGGGAGGGCGGTTGTGAGGTTATCAGCAAACACGGGACTGAAAAAAAATTGGTTTTTGAAGAATTAAAGGGCTCTCATACTCCTCCCCTCTCACCCCGAAGTGTGGGACCATTGCGGCTGTTGGTACAGAAATGAAAGGTATTACAGGAGAGTCATTGTGTTACGGGGGGGGCAGGGGGAGGAAAAAGTGTCTGTCTGTCTGTCTCTCTCTTTTTTTTTCTCTCTCTCTTAAACTTCCTGGTTGGTCAGGCCGGGGCTGACAAAGGGGAACCAGTCGTGTCCAGACACATTGCAGACTTCTGGCAAAATAGCCCAAGCTCACGAAAATTTACACATTTCCTGGCGCCTGGCCAGGCGGTACTTGTAGGACTTGGCATGGCTTTTCCTTCAGTTAGAAAAATGGCCTTTTTTCTCCTCCCCCCCCCCCCTTCTTTCTTCAGTGGGCCAGGGGATGGAAAGCTCCTGTGTGCCGGGTCAAGACTGCAGAGAAGAGTCAAAGTTTGGGCATGGGGAGCGGTTCCTGCAACGGCATTTCTTTGACTTAGCAGCATGCGTAGCTTGCCCTCATCCTCGATCCCGATGGGTACAAGCTGGCTGCTGCCCACCTCCACGTAAAGGACCATGTGATGGCCGCGATGATGCAGACAGCCACCGCTGAGCATCTTTTTTAGGTTGCTGAAAGTGTTCAGATAGGCAGGAGGGACGTGCATAGGTGGTACCTCAGCCTGGAAATAAGAGTTTTGGGGAAAAAACAGGTCACTTCTTGCAGTTTCAGCTCCCTGTCCAGCTGTGGGTTTCTGGCTGGCTCTGATGCCTCGCCTCCATTTCTCCGTGGGGGGATTGAAACCAGCCTCCCGCCGGTCAGCAAACCCTGTGTCACTTCCTTCCCTCCGCCGGCCTCACTCTTTCCACAGAGCAGACTTTCAAATGAACATTTTCGGTTCATTAAAGGTAGTTTTGAAAACATTTTTAGTTCTGTTTAAAAAAAAAAAAAAAAAAAAGTGGGAGCTCATCTGGACCTGGTGGTGCAGGCTCAGAATGAGGGATGCAAGAAGCCCTCTCCATTTGGGGTGGATGGGCTAACAAGATCACTATTTAAATACTCGTATCCATTTTTGACATCTCTCCTCAGTGTGAGGAACCCTCCCACAACTGCACCTCTTTGTCTTAATATTGTTCATATCCATTGCAAACTCCCCCAGGGTACGTTCTCGTCTCAGCCATCGGGGAGCTGTGGATGTATATCCTCCTGCATTAGGCTGGGAATATCAGACCAGCCCTTCCCTTGACACACGCATACTTTGTGGCATGGAGTTTAGAATAACGTGTAAGCATCTGCAGTATCAACCAAAAGCAGGGAGAAGAGGGGAAGATGGAAATGCTTGGACCGTTGTGGGATTGGGGTGGCTGGAGTCTGGTAATTCAACGTACTCGGAACAGGAAGGGGAACCTTGGATGTTGGTTAAAAATTTCAAAGCACAGAAGTGATCCTGGCCCTTGGCCTTTGGATGTACATCATTTGGGTGGTTTTTTGGTGGGGTTTTTTTGTTGGTTTTTATTTTTTTTTCTGAGGTTTTAAAGCACTGAAGGTTTTGGCCCTGTGGAGAACTTCTGCTTTTCCTTATCACAGACCTCTGAGCTTTTCGGGCAGCGTATGAGCAGATTTACGTTTTAATCCCCAGCACTCACATCTAGGGATCCCAAAGCATCTTGCACAACCTAGGCACAATAATGTCTTTTGCCTGCTGCAGAAATGCAGCTGCAAAGCAGTGTCTGCCCAACAGCGTACAATACCGCTGCCCTGCCAGGTTTGGGGCTCTGGGTCTGCTGGAGTGGTAGCGGGTGATTGCAAAGCCCACATTTGGGTGCAAGCTCCCCTGCAGCAGTAGGGCAAAGGAAATGGATTTGGGATTTCAGCGCAAGACTCATTCTCTTGGCCGGGAAGCAAAGAGTGGTACGTGCAGTCAAAACAGCAGAGGACATCTTATGTGGGTGGCATGTAATTACCCGGGAATCCAGCCAGGATTAAGACCACGTCTCTTATGAAACGCAACACGGGATCTTTCATACGCACACCGTCTCTACCAATTGTGTGACTGGGGTTCCAGGTTTCCACTTTCTAAGATGGCACCTGGAGTGTAGACCTGTTGTTGGTGCTAAGGGCAGAGTCATGCTTGCTTCCATCTCCCGTGTCCTCAGAAGTCGTTCTTCCAAGGAATGGACGATGGGCTTTGACTATTTTAATGTGAACTAAAGGTCAGAACGTGATTTTTACTGAGGCACTGTTTTTGTGGCGGCAAGGCTTGTTGAATGTATATGTTTGACTTTTATTTATCTACTCTTCATGGCATGGTAGAGAGATACTGCACTGCTGCTGATTTTCTCCATGTAATCACCTGAGTGGTAAGTTCTTTCACTAAATCCTAATTTTTTCCAGGCAAGAGTCCTGTTGATGTACAAACATGCAGCAGAAAGCATGGTGACCCTGCAGCTGCGTCACAGTTCATTTTACTGCTTATTTCTGTTTGTTCAGCAATGGTCTAACTCTGCAGTGCCTTAGTCTTGCTTGTTAACAGCATGGAGGTTTATTCACACAGGTGGTTGAGTCTCACACTCAGGCGAGCATTTGGGTGCAGCTGAATGAACTACCTGTACAAATAAGGATCCAGAAAGCACAGAGGCTTCTTGAATTTTATCCTTGCAACTGAGGGGCAGGGGAACACAAACCTTTTTGACTTTGGGTGATGGTGGTGGTGCTCTTCAGCTTCCTCCCTGCCTTGCGAGGGAGCAGTGATGAGTGGTCCTCGGCACCAGCCAGGTGCCCCCTCCACTTCCCTAGATACACCCTTAGCCAGCAAACAAACAGCCGAGAAGGAAAACCCACAGAGGGAGCTGCTCTCTCAGATTTGGGTGGACAAAGGAGGGGAAGTTAAAACTTAGACAAGATGAGACTATTTTTTTTTTTTGAGAGTTCATTTTTTCAGCTCACAACCCTATTTCTTCTACGTACGCATGCGTGCACACAGACAAGTGTGAACATGCGTATGCATAGTTCTGCCTCCTTTTGTCCTGAAGAATATTAGATGTTTGCACAGTGACGGCCAGAGCAGTTAGATCATAGCAGGAGGTACTCAGCAAAGCCTATGCTGTAGAGCAGTTGTGCACCCTGGTGAGACTCCCTGGGTGGCATGTGGGAGCTCCTTTGCAAGGACCTACTTGTACATAGGATGGACTCCATCGTTTGCTGTACACCTGCTCTAGCAGAGAGATGGCTGCAGTCCTTGGGCAAGATGTCTCACCTCTTACCTGCTGGCTTCAGATCCAAGTGAGGTCTTGGGCAGTTGATCTGTCTGCAGTCTGTTTTAAATTCTCGTTGGCATCAGACACGTCAGAGTCGTGTAGTGCTGTAAGAGGACCTAGGATGAACTTGCCAAGTCTATTAACGGCACTAGAGACTTGAGATTGAGAGAGGTAACCACTAGGTTATTCTTGGGCTGCCTGTGTCCACCTCCACCTGAAATGTGGAGGAAAACCTCTATGTTGAGGGGAAAGCATGAGCGGAGAAGAAAAGGTGGCAGAGGTGCACCCAATGGTGAGGCCCAAGGTCCCCGTTTGCAGGACCGTCCTCTATAGGGATGGTTGTTAGACAAGCAGCTGGTGGGTCTGTACAACATGGCAAGATGGGAACCACCCTCTGCTGTGCCCCAAAACTGGGGCCCCCAGGCACGGATGTTAATGGACTAGCTGTGCTCATTGGTTTTTAATTTGGTGTCTTGAGCTTCAAGCTGAGGATTTGCTGTATTTCTGGAAATCAATTGGGTAAAGCACAGCAAAGGCAAGGCATCTTTATTTCATGTGTTGGAAGTCTCTTGGGGCAGGAGTAGGGATGGAGGTGTGTGTTGTGCGGGCTGAACTAAAATGCTGGAAGAAATTGCATCAGATTTGGATAGGTCTATGTGCTGTTTATGATGCCTTCTCCTTGCAAGTCTCTCTGAGCATGTGCTAAGTGAGGCTGAGCTTTGAATTTTATGAGGAAGGTGTTTGTCCCACAAGTACAAATGTCTAATTAGACCTGACACAGCAGAGGCATTTCCCTGACATTTATGCCACTGTCTTTCAATCCTCAGGAGCACGTAGTCTGGTGGGAGGCACCACAAACAATGTCAGAAACAACATAAAATTCTCCATTAGCCACGAGCCCCGGAAAAGAAAAAACAACAAACCAACACCCAACCCTCACACTACTTTTATTAGGCACACTAAAAGTGAAAGCAGAAGGGTGGGGCTGGGTTTGTCGATCTTTGCTTTTAGAAAGACATAAAACGGCTCATTTAAATTCTTAAGAACTGCATAGGAGGCAGGAGACACAATGAGGATCTTGGAGAAGAAAGGCCATCAGCTGAACAAACTAATCACATGGTAATCAAAGGGGAGTTATACAGAGCCTACTGGGAAGCACTTTAGAGGAGGTTCCAGCCAGGCATAGCAAGCACCCTGTCAACTGACATCTTTAATAAATTATAAATTAAAAAAAGCACAAAGGGAAGTGTAGCAAAAGGGAAAGATGAGTCTAAGACATTCCTAAACAGTACATGCTCCAAATCTGTGCTGCGGCGGCTGCACCTCCTCCACGGGGAAGCTCAGCAGAGTTGTCGCCGTTGAGGATAACTCTCAAATCCCACTTTGCTGACGAGCTCAGTTATCCCTGGCGTGCAGGAGGGGTATGGTCCGCACTTGGAGTGACCTCCACAAGTTTTGCTCTGGAGGTTCAGTTCTCCAAGAAAGCGGATCTGGCAGGAGCACGTTGGAGGGGATGAGGAACCAATCTGCAGAAACAGGGACTATGCGCTAATCCACAGCATCTTCTCTGCTAGCCTGGGTTGATAGGCGCTGTGGAAGCGTGAGCTGCCATATGCTGCCAAGTACTGTTCTGAACAATGTTACAAGACTTAAAAGTTGAAAAATTAAAAAAAACCCCACTAAATAATTATGGGGTGTGTCATCTTCCAAGCACTGCACAAGCATTAATTAAGCTTCACAATGCTGCTGCATGGTGGGACAGTAACCTTTGTGATGGTTGTTTCTACAGGTGAACAAATCAGGGTTTTTTTTATTAGCAAAAGTGAAATTAAGCATTATTTCTGATAAACAGGAAACTAAGTTAAAAAGACGGGGGGAACAAAGTCTGCAAAGTCAAAAACAACTAGTGCTAACCCACAAAATAGGGAAACAGGAGGCAGCAATAAGAAAAAAACCTTAGAAGCAGAAATGTCACAGACTGCAGAAATGTGTTTGACTGATTTTAACCAAAAGGCTAAATTTTTCCATGGTGCAATTGGCTTTGGCAGAAGTTATGCTGTGGAGAAATTTGGAAGGAAAATGTCGTCTCAAGTGAAGTGGTGGTGGGGACGACTTAAGGAGGGGAGATATGAGCTCAGAAGTATCTAATGCCTCCCTGGTGGAGACTGCTAATAGAAATTCATGTCTGGAGGGCAGGAGTGCTGCCCCTCCAAGGTGCTAAGCTTCGGGTTGGTCAAGCATCAAAGCATCTTGGTGCTGTAACTGTAGTTTTAAATCAACCATTGCTCTGACTCTACTCAATAAAAGCCTTGGCATTAGAATCCTCCCAGTTTGGAAAATTTCGCTTTAGAAAAGCCGATCAGCGTTTGACCTGATGCAAACTTGTCTTGCTTCAACTTCTGGCATTGCTTTTCAGATCTCCTACAAATAAATTAATAAAAGCTCAAAATCGGTGTCAAATTTAGAAGCATGAAAGCAGTTCTACCTGTGAGCAAATACAGAATGACAGCAATTTTCTTGTGGTTTAATTTTAAATCCTTTGGAATCGAAATACTGGGAGGATCCTAATGAGAACTACGACAAAGCCTTAAATGTAGGGTAACAGCGCAAGTTCAATATGGCTATAATTGCCATTTTCCCTTATTACAGACTCGTCACGTGACCTGTTGCCTTTGCTTTCACTTTCTTCTCCAGCTCTGAGTTTTGTCACCTTTCTCAGCAAACAGGGATGCTCAGGAGAAACAGAGCCTGCAATGTACTTAAAACAAAAACAACCCAATAAAACCAAAACAAAACTTTTTGTTGTGGGAGACAAAACTGTCTGGCTCTGCTGGCTGTGGAGTACAGCTAGAAATGGGAACGGGAAGAGTTCAAAAAAGGAAAAAAAACAACCAACCACCCCAAACCCAAAAACCTTACCCCAGAGAGAGCTCTGAAGATAAAACTTCTTATTCCTGATGTTTGAATCAATCTGTCAGTTTTTATAGGTATAAAAACTGATCTCCCTTTTGTGAAATATTCCTGCTCTGGTTGAAGCAGAGCACCTGAAGAACATCAAAGCTTGAGGTATTTTGGCACTCTTGCCTTTGATCCTCTGGGTGCAATGGTTCTGAAGCACTGGGGAAAAAAAAGGTTGGTTAATGGGGAAAAGCCCTTATCTCTGTTTTTTGGGTATTGATTTTTCCATTTCGACTGGACTGGTTGGCTGAGAGGTGGGAATGATCCATGCTCTGGCACTGCTTAGCTGGTTTGCAAATAGAGAATGGCTCCAAGGCTCGACTTTCCTCTCTTCTTGCACGATTTACACCCCTGCACCCCTACTTTGTGTGACATCTTCACTTCTCAATGCATCTGTGGCCGCATCCAGCAACCGGGTATAAAACCATGGGCCAGCAGAGATCAGGTGACTGATTTTTGCGATGAAGTTCCCATTTCAGGATAAAGATATGGTGGATGCTCAAATATTATAATTGCTTATTTGGGCTAATATTGCCCCTAATATTGTTTATGAATGACCAGTTAAAGGGATTGCAGGTGGCAGTGCAGAAGCTGTGGCAGGGGCATGATGTATCTGAGATTGAGGATTAATTAAGAAACCACGAGGCCGTGGCGTTGCACCGCGGTTGGCTTTGCACCGTGGGTTTGCCCGGAAAGCTGGGCCACGTGGTCCCGCCGGGGCAGGGGGCATGGGCACATACACTTGGATGATTATTTTTCCTTCGTGTGTGACCGCTTGCTGGTCTTTGAAGACACCCTGCATTGTTGTTGGCTTTACAATGTGCGCCGCTTCTTTTGGAGACTGCTTTCAGGAGCAGCAGGAGAGTTTGTTCCCTGCCTTAATCGCGTGGATTAGAGTCAATCCTGGGGTCAGGGTTCCTCCCCGGAGGCTGGACAACGGGGTTTTTGGCTTAATTTTTGAATGAGGGGATTGCCCGCACGTTGTGTTGGCGAAGGGGCAGCACGTACGCAGCACACCGTGTGCATGAAGCAAACAAACCGCACTGCAAACGTACCCCCGCTCCACATCACCTTCTGCAGCGAACGGCTGCAAGTCTCCAGTGCCTGCAAATTACAGAGTCAAATGCTTGCTTTGCTCGAGTATGCAGCAGGATTTGCCTAAATTCAGAAAATAATTTGTTGTTTCAAAAAAAAAAAAATTGCTAGAAGTTAAGCGCAAGTGCACCATCAACAAAATCTAAGCATACGAATTCTCAAACTGAGTATTTGAAAACTTGCTTTGACTTGAAAATACAGACTTCTGCAATGCCACCAATTTAATGTAGGGTGTTTTTCTCTGTTTCTCAGAAGCTTTTGGAAAATCTCCTTCCCTTTTCACATGAAATTATTTCTTTTTATGACTTCCTGGAAGTATTCAGATGACACAAAGTCTAAAAATTATGAGCAAGCCTCTCCTCACACTCCTTCCTCCCTCTTCCCCCACTTACTCGTGTTTATTTTGTAAATAAGTGTCACAGGTTCCTGAGAAGCAAATACGCAAATATTGCTTCCACCAATAACACTGGAACTGTGCTTTAAATTACACTTGTTCCTACCAGACTTGGTTATTTTTAATCATAGTGAGAGAAGCTCTTTGTCCTGCTAATGCAAGTAATGGCCCATCTAGGAGAGCACCATACCATTTCCAGGGTGTCTTGTATGGGGAAGCTGTAGGATTGCAACCTTCATGTATGGCTGAAAGCTTGTCTCAAAATGGAAATACAGGAGGAGGACGGGGCTGAAGACTTGAATTTTTAGTTTAAAATATTTCTTCTACATGAGTATCTTTGATCTACTAAAGGAAAAAATTCCAGTCTCTCAAATACATAGATTACGTTATCAAGACTGGCAGGAGTGGTACCGTGCCCTCAGCCCCAGCGAGCTGTGACTGCTCTGGGCTGCAACGTCTCACATTTGGGTGCATGAACCCAACTTGGTGCATGCACAATGAGAATGTAAGAAGTCGGAGATCAGGCTAAAACTGCTTTGAAAAATTAGCCCTGGAAGTCTAGGAGTCGTATTCTTGGGTTATTCTGGGGTTGAATGCTGACCTAGGTGATTAATCCTATTGCCTCTGGTGGGCCTCGTTGGGTGAGTGTTTATCCATGTCAGGGAGGCAATAAATTCTGACTACTTTTTTTTTTTTAAATTAATTCCTAGCAATTTTGCACTGGTGCAATATTGTCACTGATTTCAGAGGAGTGACTCTTGATTTCAGTGGGTGTAACCGGGAGAACAGTGTCACCGGTTTTGACTAGGCACATCTGCTCGAATTTTCTGAGCAAGCAACTTGTTGGGATTCCTGCAAAGTCTTTTGAAACGAACTTGTTACCCAGCCTAAAAGGCACCAGCTATCTCCTATGGATCCCGTGTACTGACACTGCTGCGGCCCACAGCCCTTGGGACGGGAGAGCAGGATCAGACCCTTCACAGAAAGGCAGATCCAGGGACAGCCCTTTGGGTGTTCACACTATCAGTGCTCTAGAAATCGCTACTAGTACTACTACTACACTAAAATATCCAGATATCTGCTGACTTATGAGCAGGTGCAGTTATGGGTAGGTGCTCCACAAAGTGCACAGTACTCTGCTTAAAAGCAACTTTGGGTACGTTTGGTAGAAAGTCATACAGCTCCATTAAAAATCATGGGCTTTTCCACTGTTTTAAGTCCTCGTTCCTTATCCTTTATTGTCTCATTTCTAGTTTATCTCCCTGGCCTAATTTGTTCTCCCTCCAAATGTCTCCATTCACTTTAAGTTGTTTCTTGGCAGTGTCTTTAAGAGAAGAGGCTTTGAGGAAGAAGAGCATCTCTGTGCAACAACAGAGAGTGGAGCCATGGAGGTGGGGTTAGAAATGGTTGTGCCAAGAGCTGCCATTAAAAAAAAGGACAAACAACTGGCTTTTCCTACAGTGGCAGTGTAGACTTTGTTTCAGTGTTTGCAGAAAAGTGCGCTTTCCTTCTGGATGCATGTCCTTCTGGACCGGGTGCTCACACATGGTCACGTGTGGGAAGGCCCTTTGCCTACACGAACCTCATGGCTCATGCAGGTTTCTCCTCCGTTGCTGCAAAACTGCTCACTGTGTCAGTGGAGCAAAACCCATGGGCAAAACCTGTGTAGCAGTAGCTGATGTTTGAGGATCTTGCGTGTTGGAGGCAACCTGGTGGCATCGCTTGTCCTTGGCTGCTGCAGGTGTTGGCTGGTCCTGGGCGATGCTGCGGGACACCAAGCTGGGAAACCGGTGCCCAGGGTCAGGTCCCACCTGTGATGGAGAGCATTTGTTGGAGAGCTCATATTTGAAAGTTTAGGGATGGGTATCTCTGAATAGTGAAAATTACCTGCTGAAACCCACCCGCAAGTTAACGCTTAGAAATCATTTATTTTCTGTGTTAAGTTGCAGCTTGAGCAGCAAGTGTGATAAAACTGGAGAGGAAAAGGTCCGCCTGGGAAGGGGACAAAGGGAAACCTGTGGATGGAGGCACGGTTTTGTCTAAACATTGAACTCATTTACTGCCTCTGCAGGTACCGAAGGGCACGAGCTCAGAGGTGGTGGAGTCAGTTACGTTGCGAGTCGTAAAGATGCAATTATCACCCCTTGTTTGACCGAAGACTGTAAAAGGAGACTCGATGCTAGTATTTACTGTATTTTTCTCCCCCTCTATTAAAAGGACGGCCAATTTTGAATTATGGTAATAGCGGCACTCTGGGTTTAGGACTCGCCTCCCTGAAATTTTCAGGACCACTAATTTGTGGTTACTCCAGTGCTAGAATGGACTCGGTGGTGGTGGCCTTTAGACTGACAATGCAGTAAAAGTTTAAAGCTGCAACTGCTTCAGAGCCAAAGAAAGAGAGGAGATTGAAACCTAAAGGTTAGCGTGAAATGCACTTTACTGTTATCTATGAGAACAAATGAGTTAAAAAAATTTCAAATACCAGAATACCCTACAGGGAGGAGATATAACTATTAAAGGGCTGTTATAGCTGCAATAAATGTAGGAACAATAAAAATAAATTGATGAAGTAAATGTCAGCGCTGTTCCCCTGAGCTGCCCCCACACCTTTGTCCAAAAGTAGAACATCTCCAATTACAGAGGGTGGAATCAGCCTTCAATGACAGTATGACAAGGACAGAACATAGAGCGGTGGCACAGGGAACACAATTATGCACAGCCTTGAAAAATTGTATCATAGTACAATGTATGGAAGAAATCAATTAATGATGCAGGGCCTCCACTTTTGTCTAATAATCCTGTAAGAGAAGGATGAACCTCCCCTCCTCGCCTTGGAAAGGGAGAAGGAAACAACAACGATGAAGGATGACCCACGAGTGAAAGTCTGCATAATACCATGGGTCAACATTTGCCCACTTTACGGTATGCGGATATTCCTCTTTACCCGTTATTATTTTTTTAAAATCATAGCCTTTAAGAAAGTATTTAACTGAAACCCACTTCATTGGTTAAATAGCCCACTGAAAAAATAAAAAAAGAAAAAAAGATTTCTTTGGTGAAAAGGCCACAGACAAGAAAAGCCGACGGCTTAAATCCAAAGCCGGGAGCTGAAAGGGAAATGCAAAATTTTAGGAGTAAACAGAGTAGATGGTAGAAGACGATTTATCTTGTGCAATTTACAACAGGTGCTAAACATTACGAAAACCAGAGCTATTAAGCAATCAAATTAAGCTATAATTAACAGAAGAAAA
Organism: Gymnogyps californianus; assembly: GCF_018139145.2. Lineage (NCBI taxonomy): Eukaryota > Metazoa > Chordata > Aves > Accipitriformes > Cathartidae > Gymnogyps > Gymnogyps californianus. The sequence goes on along the minus strand of NC_059473.1, from coordinate 4,095,474 downwards.
CTGTGCAGGAATTCTAATTAATACATATCTGAGCACATCCGTGATCCCCTCCAACAGCTTGGCTTTCTAAACCCCTGCCACTACCCGAGAATAACCGAAGGGGTTATTGCTTTGGGAGTGTGCAGGACATTACGAGTAACACCAGAGATTCTCCCTAACAGACACAGTCCCGTATGCTGGCTTGGAGGGCGATGCTTTAATTTGGGAGACTTTATTCTGAGACAGTAAGAAGAAAGACTCTCCTTTTGTTTGAAGATCCGGTTGAGAGAAGCCCATAACAAGCTGGGGTTCATCCTCCTGTCTGTGTTTGTCCTCTGTGGTTGTCCTCCCTTCCCCATGATGTGTTGTTTCTTCCTGATCCTCTGTTTCTGAGTAAGACGTGTTTCCCCAAGTCACTGTCAGAGATGGACGGCTGACAGCGGTTGTGCCTGGATGGAGATGCTATGGTAGATGCACCTGAAGATAGGAGAGGACTGATGGCCATGACTTACATGAACTTTAATTCCTGCTTTGCCAGGGACCTGATATGGTCTTGAACAAGGCACTAGATAAAATGTGTGTGTCCTGGGTACTCCAGGTGATTAATAACTCTGTGAGATGACTGGGACAAGTTTGCTCAGCTTTGGTTGAAAGCAGAACTCGACTCCCTTGTCTGTACGCTTCCCAAACGGAGATAACAATGCTTCCCTACCTTACAGTAGTGTTGCGAAGATCAATTGGTTAAAGACTGTATGGCACTTTCAAGTGCTATCATTATAGTACTATAGTCTCTCTTAGGGAGGATTTGTTATTTTTACAAAATTAATTGTAAATCCAATAGAAAATAATTCAGCCTCTGAAAGTCTGGTGAGATAATTATTGTGAAGACAGTATTAGTATAGTGCCTTTCAGATGATTCCCTACTTTAATTATTACTTTCTAATTCTATGCAAATATCATTTAAAAACCCTATAACCTTCTCACGAGTTGGTTGCATTTACTCCCTCAAATACAGAGCTGACTCCTTTAACTCCCGTATTACGCTTCTCAGGTGCAGCGCTCTGGCCGGCAGCAGAGCTCCCCGAGAAAACAGCGTCTTTCACTGGTGGTTGAGAGATGCCCTGTTTCTGCAGATTTTCTTTTTTTTTTTTTTTTTTTTTTTTTTTTGCTTGGGGTGGTGGGTCCCGTCATTGGTCGACCGCACCTCGCAGGACTCGATCATCTTTTGCTGTGCGCATCAGTGTGGGCGTCACCAGATCCCAACTACCTGCTCCGAGATGGGGTCACTTTCTCCGTGCCTGCCCGGTCCCCGGGTACCTACCCTGTCAGAGCAAAGACCGGGACCCCATCAAGAGGAGGAGGAGAGTGGGGTCTTTATTTCTCACTTTCTAAGGGGATGAAGTGATTAAGAACTGCTCATATTTTTAGTTGTCTGTCAATGAACTGTCACCCTTGCTTGTCCCAAGTGCAGTCTGTCGTGGTGTGCCATGCCTCTTGGTGGCTTTGGCAGCATACTCTGAGGTGAAACGTGGTGCTAAGTGCTTTCTTCTCTCTTTGCTCTGGCAGCTGGCTTAGCTCTGCAGTTGGCGTTTGCTGTACCTTTCTCTATGCTCGTACTCACTGAATATCTTCAGCCACAGCTTCTCCTGGGTTATCCTGGTATGACAAAAGCCTATGGTGGTTTTTTTAGGACAATAAACAAAGAGGTCCTTTGTGAAGGCAAACCACGATCCCTGCTGAGGGCAGGGGCTGGGCTTGCTGGAAATCACTGGGAAAAAAACCATGAAGCCTAAGACTGTGCTCCTTCTGCCCCAGCTTTGGAAACGCCAGGTAGATTTTGGGGCAGTTGAGCTAATTTAACCTGGTCATCCCACACCCGCTCCTGCATGGCCCTCCCCTCCGAACTGGGGACCAAAGGAGGAGTTTTCCTCCGCAGTTTTCCATACCAATGTCTCTGATTGGAAAGACGTGTTTTAATTGCGCTCTGAATAATTTCTAGACCCGCTCGCTCTGCCTGGCTCCTTGCCAAGCTCGCGCATAAACGGCCTCCCTGGCGCTCGGGAGCATCCCTCCCTGGGCATTGATGGTGGCTCTCCCCGGAGCCAGACCTCAGGAGGTGGTTACGGGGGGTCCAGCCTGGGGCGGTGGGTTTCAGCCGGCTGAACACCCAAAATTGTGCATGGATGGGAAGGCTCCAGCCAAGGCGCTGAAATGAAACGTTTGTGCTCGGCGCTGGCTCCTGCCCTCAAAAATCTTGCTCTCCTCCGGGATGCCCCTCTGCTGGGATGCTCCCCGTGGGCTGGGAAAATGTGTTTGTTTAAAATGCTCTCAGGCTCTGGAAGCATCGCTCCTGGAAGCGATTGCAAGTGTCTTAACCTCACGTGCATGGATGTCCTAAAGCTAAGTGTATGCGTGTCTGCCTGCAGGATGAGGACCTCAGTTATTAACAACAGTTAACAATTAATTATTCCCGCCAGGCAGAGATGCAAACCTCTGGTTTATTGCTGGACATACAGTACGGCAAATTAAAGAGCGCAGCGTGAGCTTTTAAAGTGAATATCCTTCACTTTCGTTGGCTGATGTCTTATGTGTCAAAGTTTACTTTTTAAATTTTGTGGCAAACTTCCTTTTTTTTGCTCATCATCTTTATTCAAATCTTTGTCTGGTAAATTGTAAGGGATTTTGGTGCTTGTTGGAGTGAGTGGTTAGCGGTGTGGGTGAGCGAAGGAAAAGGCAAGTAAGCACTGGGAGGAAAAGCTGTTTTTGGAGCAGGCAGGCTGGTACTGGCGGCGGGGGAGAGACGCCAGCCTGGCCCCGGGCAGGGTGACGCCGGGTCGGGGGCGATAACTCCACCACAGTCTCCGAAACCAAACCGGTGCCCGGAGGACACGCAGAAATCCCACCGTGCGAGGGGAAAAAGGACACCCGGCACAGGCAGGAATTGAAGCAATTAATCCTTTACTTAAAGAATAATAAGCAGCCAGATTTTTTACATACCGAAAGTGGGAACAAGGTAAAAGGGGTTAAAAACTAAAAAGCAAGGACAGCAGACACCAATTAACACAATGCTAATTGACAATTTCCCCAAGCCTCCATGAAACATGCCAGACCTATTTCCCCAATTACTAATTAAATCAAACCGCACACACAATACTAATTTCCCGAACTTAGGGAGCTCAGTAGACAAATAAAATGTGAAACTAACTTAAACATGTTGTGAAAGTGCAGGGAGAATTAGAACTTAAAAGAAAAGTGGATAAACTTTTGCTCTGGATATATTCTTTAAACTTCTGGCCTGTTTGGGGAGTTAGGTTGGGGGATCCTAATCAAGGCAGGTATGCGGTGGGGTCCTGCTTGCTGGATGTGATTAACACCCTGAGAGAAGGTGATTACATGAGGCTGGTCTGGTTTGCTGCTTAATGAGAAAGCTTTCCTGAAAACAGCCTGGGAAGGGATGCTCGTGCATCCTCAGATGACGCGCAGGTATGAGGAAGAGCACGCGTAATTTGGAGAAACTCTTTATTTAGGGCTGGGGGAGATGCGGAGGCATCGGCTCCTGCCAAGCTGCAATGTGCTGGGTATTGAGGTGCGGTGACGGGATTGGGGACAGGTATGCTGCTGCCTATTAAAAAGGTTTTGAGTGATGCCAGCGATGCATTTGTGGCTGGGGTGTCCTTGCTCTCACCCGGGGCCGAAGCAGCCCTGCGAAGCTGGGCAGGAGGAGCAGAAGGACAGCTCAAAGTCTTCCAGTTCGTTGTGCTTTATCAAAGAGCTGACCCCTCCCCCGGCATGAAATAAGGATAAAATAGTAATGTGATAGGTTAATGCCGATAATTAAAGAGAGTTTAAAACTAAGCAGGAGACTGAACTGCGTGTGTGGGTGGCTGGAATGGTTGTTTGATGTGAAAGTCAATGACTGAATTATTCAGAGAGAGTGATTTCCAAATGATAATTTTACATTTCCCATAACTGATTTTGATTTATTACAGCAGCACCCGATAGCCCGGCGGGAGCCGGGAGAGGCGCTCGGCTCTGCCGCTGCTTTCCCCTCTCCTTCGGGCACTCGGAGCTGAAACCCACCCCTGCCTGAGGGCCGACCTTCGCACACCCATCGCTGGTGGGGCTTGGAATTTTTCAAAGGAAAAAAGCAGGGAAAGCCTTTGTTTTAAACAAAATGGGTTGTTTCGGTATCGATACAATGGCTTACTGCTTGGTTGTGTTTCTGGATGCGGGCAAGCACTTGGAAACCGTCCGGATGCTGACTTGGGTATTGTGGTGTTGGCTTTGCATCACACCTGGAAATGCACTTGGCTTCATATGAAAGTATCTGGTGAAGCTTGTTGCTTGCTCTCCTCATTCTGCAAGCAGATTTGCAGAAATCATCTGATTGCTTTTACCACCACCAAGCCTATCTTTTCCAGCACCCGCTCAGGATGCTGGAGTGCAAATCGGGCTGTAAATCTCCTGTGAGGAGGCAGCTTCCCCGGGACATGTGATACTTTCTGTGCCTGAGCGTGCCAGAAGTGCTGCAGGGACATCCTGGGGCTTTTGGAGGTTTCTACTTTTTAACCACAAACAAGAAGTAAGGATAGCCCCGGGGGGGGAACTGTGACCCATAGCCCTGGTCTGGGCACCATGCACAGGGGACACGTGTCCACTGGGACACGTGCGAGCATTTCTGCTGAGAATTAAAGAGAGAAACTACTGAAAATAGTGGAGGTCCAGATTCCTTCCCCTGATACGTTAAAAATAAGCATCACTGTTTCCAAAGGCCAGGCTGTTAACCCTTTTCGTACCTGCTGGGGCAGACGTGGTGGCACCTCAGCATGGCCGAGCCTGGCAGGGATGCTCCGAGGAATGGGTGCTTGCCTGTGCTGCTGCCTCGTGGGGCTGCTTTGACGCTTGGCTGTTACTCGTCCCACATTACAGAGGCTCAAAGTGAACTTTTCTGAACCCAGAGGGAGTTTTGGTTTGGGTTAAGTTTGAAAGATGACGGAGGGAGATAAATACGTTGGTTCCCCCTCCATCCCCCTGGCTCGTATATCTGGCCTGCCAGAGCCCCGCATCCCCTCCCGCAGTGTGCTGCATCCCTGGGGACCCGGAGCCGAGCAGGATTTATGGCCATGCCTCCAGCTTGTGTCTTTGGGGTCTTCGTTGTCGTTATTCTTTGTGCCTGGGAGGTAGCGGACGGCGGCAAAAGGGCTGGAGAGGGGCAGAGGGATGGGGGTGGCAAAATAAGAGGTGGAGGTGGCAAGTTTTAGGGCTAGGGGTGGACTTTATCCCCCCGTTGGAGCTGTTCCCCTTGGCATCAGCAATGAAATACTTTGTGGGGACAGGCACTGCCACCAGAGGGAAGGCTCTGTTCTCCCACCCTCCTGCATCCTCACGGAGACCTCTGGTACAGAGCATCGCTCTTCCAGGATAAATGGGTATTTAATTTCTTACGGGAGGCACAGCGGCTCCGGCCAGGGAGGCGGCGGGACAGCCTTATCATGGTGTGCATGGGCTGATGGGATGCATAGGACGGTGCTGACACTGGTCCATCGTGGTCCGGGTGAAAGCTGCAGGTCGTTTCAGAGGAGGCTTCTTCCTCTCTTCTTGCGGTCATTAATTCTGTCCAGGGCCAGGGAGATCTTCCCTAATGAAAGCTTCAGCGAGATTGGTTTGTTGTATGGAAAAGCTTCGGTTTCGGTGAATCAGCAATTTCTGATGAAAAATCTTTTGTCTGAAAATTCCCAAGAAGCTCCGACTCTGACCTCGGAGCGGCTGCCTTCCTCCGAGCACATTACTGGGATTTATGGCGCACTCCCATGGTTTATTGTTCTACAGTAAATGGAGCTGCTGGATGAGTTTTGACTATCCTTCTGGGCAGGGAAGCAAATCAGCGTCGCGGGACTATCCAAACTTGCATGATTTAACAGAAGCCCTTGCTGTGGAGTGGGTGGGTTGCCAGATCAGCTAGCTCCTTGCCAGTTTGAGGCTGCTCAGGATGGGCATGCATCTTACGTTATCTGGGGCCATCTCCTCCTTCACCTGTTCTGGTGAGTGGTCCTGCAGAAATATTTCCAGTGCCATCAGTCCTTTAATTAGGAAAAGAAGTGGTGGCTGCGTCATGAGTTTGTAGCGTATTTTCTGAAGGCTGCTTGTATGGAGAGAGTGCTGGCTTGCTTGTTTATGCTGTGGACCTGTCAAGACTGGCTCAGTGACAGTAAATAGCCCCGATAAGACACAGTCTCTGCTACAAAAAACTTGCAAATCATGAGAAGAAAAAAAAAAAATTATTATTCCCATTTTACAGCTGGAGCCCCGGCACATTGGTACTATAGTATTTGCTCAAGGCTGCAGGAAAAGAAACCCTGAGATCGGGATTGAAGTGAAATCTGCAGAATAACATCACCATCCTCAAAGCGCGCAATTACGCAAGCCTCTTCTGAGTTATAAGGATCTGTATTTGCCTCTTTAAAGACGACAGCAGAAGCAATGCGATAGCAGAAGGGCTCTAAAAGGCTTGCCCACAAAAGAGGAAAGAAGTATTAAAAAAGGCATAACGTATAAGCAGGGAGAGCATTACTGATGTACATTGTCAGGGCTGAGGCACCTGCTGTAGATAAGACCTTCACTGTATGAAAGCTTCCATTAATTTTAATGGAGATGGTAGTTAGGAGTTTTGGAAAATATGAAAATACAGGAAAACACCAGGATGGATGGAGACTGTTCCAGCGCATCTTTCCCATGTCTAACATCTGCTTTTACCTGAGATTCCCCAAAACTTTACGAACTGTGTATTTAGCAGCTCTGGCACCGAGATACCCAAAGGTGAGGTGACCTTCTCAAGGCAAAGCAGTGTGTTGAGGATGGAGGCAGGACCAAGAGCTCAATGCTCCGGCTGCCTGGAGTATGGCCCATCCAGAAGGCCAAGCTCCCTCCCCATAATCATAGGGAAAAGTAATCAAATTACTGCCTTTCATGTCACATTAGTGAAAATGGATACTAGTATGATGCATATTAATATAATATGATGGGAAATTGCTAATACAATTAGACCATCACATTTTATTAGTACCGGAGTGACAACTCACACCGAAGAACGGCTCGCTTGGGCAATGGCTGGGAGCGTGCACGAGCCTGGTGTGCAGGCACAGGGACAGTTATTTATCTTTCCAAAAAGCCCTCTTCCCCCCCTGTAAGTGCTTGGTCACCTGAGTAAGCATTACACCAGCCCTTTGTAAATATTGCCTGGATTCACTGTGAAATGAATCCTCATCTCAAAAGTTATATGCCTCATATATACATTTTTCTTGCCATATATACACAGACATAAATAATATGAGAAAATCAAAATATACATCTATATAGAGGAGAACGGTATAAATTTTCCTTAATACACTCTACCTTTTTATTTGGGTTTGTATCTTCTTTTTCACTCTTCATCTAGTTATAAAATGATCCTGTACAAGTTTTGTGGGTTACGCATTGCAAGAGCTATCCCAGCGCAACCTACTATAACAAACAATAGTGATTATATTGCAGGGATATATTTTGTAGTTATAATGTGCTTCAAACTTCCTTGACTGGCATGCAGCATATTTAAACAGGGATTATCAAAAACCACATCCGCAGCATCGCCCTTGTCTTCCTTTCTGCAGCACAAAGACCTGCCCCGATGGGCAGCAGGGACCCGGCAGCTGTGCGGAGGTGGGCTTCGGTTTCATACTGGTGATGCTCATCCCCAATCCAAGGGCAAGCCCCCAAACAGAGAAGACTTCTGTCTTAGCCGGCAACCTGTTAGGAGGATGAGCGGTCCTGCAACGCGGCAGCAAATGCGAGGTCCCACCAGGATGAGATACTTTTCCCATTGCCTTGCGACCTGTAATCCCAAACGGCTGAACTCCTGAACAGGAATAGCTTTGCTAAACAGCTTCTTGTTCTGGCCGGGGGCTCTGCCTTGGAAATATTATCTATCATAATAGTATTATCTATCATATCAAAAAGCATGCCGTGGATTTACTACAGCAGGCAGGCGCAATTTTTAAATACGATGCCCAGGCTGATGATTGTGACTTTGCCAACTTGGAGAACCAAGGAAGGACTTGGCGCTCTGAAAAATAGTTATTTTGTCAGTACAGCATGAAGAGGATGGCACCACATACTTGTGCAAAACTGAGTGGAGGAGGAGAGCCTTTTCTGGAGGCTTAAGGCATTGGGAAATATTTAACGGAAAGATGTTTGCAATTTGTTAGATTCAAATAGAGCCCAGAAATATACAGTGTGTTGTGTTTCTGTCTCTTGTTAGTAGTTTCTATGAGAAAACATAGTTGTGATTTGTGTTTACAGCTGGTTGTCACCCCATGAAAGAAAGTGTGTTTCTGTGCACTTGGATGGAGATGTTCTCCCATGTGTGTTATTAAAAACATGTTTAGCTGAGGCACTTCAAAAATGTGAGCTCTAACATGGTGAAACGGGTAAAGACTGATTATTTCTTGTTTGGTGAGAGAAACTGAGGCTGAAGGGAAACCTGGGCAGCAAAGGAGGGCAATGACTTAACCTCAGGCCGGGGAAGCGGTGGTGGGAGCCTCAAGCCTAATTAAAAATGTGGTTGGTTTTTTTTTGTGTAATATTCCACCAAGTATTCCAAAAGAACTGTGCTTGTGGTTCTGCCCATTAAAATAAATAAAATATTTATTTTTTCTATTTACTTCAAAGTCTGCCAGTGAAAAGAAAATGCTTTCTAAGTAGCTTAACGTGTGAACAGGTTGCGGGCCAAAGTAGGAAAATGAGTGTGCTGATATTAAGTGACAAAGACCACATGAGTGTTTACAGGTCCTTTTTGAAGCCTAAGGTGGGCTTCCCTGACCCTTTGGCATGGGCTGCTGATATGGAGGATGCAGGTGAGGAGAAGGAAGGTGCACAGTGAGGAGTGTGTGAAGGAGCACTCCTTATTTTCTTGCTTTTCTATTATGTACCACCTTTTGTGCAGAAAATCTCCCCACCCTGTTGAATGCCTTTGGTTGCTTTGGATGCCATGGGCTGCTTTGGGTGTCACCGCTCGCTGCGGTCTAGCAAAGTCCTCCTGCCACTCCCCGAGCGAAAGATGGACAGACTTCACTCTCAGATATCTTTAATTATTCCCATTATTTTGGAGATATTGGTGTAACTCTGAGTGCTGAGGGGCCAGTCCTGCCCGGGTTTGAATGCGTTGGACTGGAAAGCGAGTTGAGCACCTTCACCTCTTGCGTTCAGAGACAGTTTTCATTACGTTCCCCGGTTGTTCCCTGGGAAGTTTATAAAGACAAGATAAAGCCCTCATCATCCTACTGATGTGGGTAATAATAATGCTTGGCATTTCTCATCTTTGAAGTGCTTTACAAATATTAAATAATTAATCCGCCCAAGAATGGAAGGAAGAGTATCATCCTTCGACTTATACACCGGGGAGTGGAGGCAGAGAAATCAGATGGTTTCTCCAGGCCAGGGAGGGAGGTGCTATCAGAAAGTGGTGGGGACATGGGTCCGTTACAGGTGGTCCCTGTCTAGGGCCACCTGACCACTGGGCAGCATGCTTGGATGGGGGGATCATAGCACTGGCACCAGGGGATGATGTGCTCTCACCGTGCTTGTGACCCCTCTGAGCAGCAAAGCAGACACATGGTGTTTCCTCCAGCATCTCCTGAAAAGCCCGAGTGGTCCCTCCAAGAGGAGAGAGCCACTTTATAGGACTTTTTTTTGCAGTGAGGAGGATGTTGGGATTAACGTAGCCCATGATATGGATGAGGGCTGGTCATGACCTGGCATTGCTATATGAGAGGCTTGAGTTGGGTTGGATACCCTGTGGGGTATCCACACAAGGATTGAGGGGGGCAGCTGCTGGACCTGGGATCACAGCCTGGGAGCAAGAGGGGTGAGAGCAAGGATAATATGGGCTTTGCTTTCTGGAGCAGTAGAGAAAAATCATATACAAACACTGTTTATAGCAGCTTTGCAGAGATTAGAGACTTTCTGTAAGCACTGAGTGAAGACCTTTAACGTAGATAAGTATTGTTCGTTTCACTGATGTGCATTAGCAAATCCCAAGCTCGAATGACTTTCCTTAAGCTCATGACTTAGTGTGATGGGTGATGGAGCCGGGAGGGTTTTCCGTGGAAGTGCCATAAAGGTGAGATGTGTTTTACATGAGGTTCGGGGAGAGGCAGGACATCCTTTTCCCAGCCGGTCGCAGCGGGGCCGGCAGCTACCTGCCCTTGGCCGTGTCAGGCAGGCAAAAACAGGGACTGGAAACTGGGTTTCTCACAACCCAGGGGAACATCCTCAATGACTTGCTTTCGGCTATTCTGGGATGACTTTTTGCCTTGTTTCTTTGGGCCAGAAACTTCATCCTGGAGTTGAGAAACTTTTCCCAGTGAAAGTCACGTTGAAATCGGTGTATTTAGCAAAGTGTTGGGGGTTTTTCTGGTTTTTGGTTTGGTGGGTTTTTTTAAATTAAAAGAACAATCACCGGCTTTACGCAAGATATTCTGATTTTGCCCTTCATCTTAGCCAAAATGCGCTCTTGTGTATAGCAAGCACTGCAGCGCGCCTGATCTGGCAATGAAGCCCCTATCTCGTTACTTTATTTGGCTTTTCCTTTTCTTCCCCTGCGGGTCCGGTGCTGGCCAACTAAAAATCATTTTGGCTTTCCCCGTCTTTATCTAACCTCCGCAAAGTGGGCCAGGCAACCCTGTTATTTCCACACAATTCGAGCAGTGTTGTGTTGGGTCTTTTTTTTTTTAATCGCAGAGGGCAAATCCCCAGAATAGAGCATAAATAAATAGATGATTTTAGAGGACTGTAGATCATTGAGCGAGATGCAGAAAAGGCCCCTTGTTTTGAAAGAGCAGCATGAGGCTCAGCAACAATGAGTCTTGAAGCCCGATGAAAATCTCGGATGCTTTGAGGCTGTGTGTGTTGGGTGAACTTTATTTATATTTGGCACAAACGTGCTCATGTGTGATGCCAGCAACTGCCAGGGTATGTGGACGGAGCTGAATAAAGCTTATCCTGGGTGGATATAAGGAAATATTGAATCAGGCTGGAGACTGTCGTTTCCAAGCCTTGGTTGGGTTTTGAAATCAGCCCGGTTTCCACAAGGAAAATCCCTTTTTGTTGTTGTTGTTGTTGTGGGGGTTTTTTTTGGTTTTTTTTAAGAAGCAGACCCCCCCCCAATAAATGCGGACAGCACCTGTGTTGGTATTTCCATAAGGAGGGAAAACTGCAACAACAATTCTCCATATATTTGGTCTCCTTCTCATCTCCCAAGATTACTCCGGCGTGCCTCTGTTTTAAGACATTTGTTACTACCAGCAGTCACCCGTTCTCAAATGAACTCCTGCAAAACACATCTCCTTTGCTGGAAAGAGGGAAATTTGTCAGCCCTGGAAAAGAGCAGCAACAAAAAAACCCACCTTACAACTCTGCATCAAAACTCTTGACAGTTGAGCATGTAGATATGGAGAGAGAGGTGTGTGTGTGTGTGTGTATATGTATTTATATTTTTTTAGCTCAGCAAATACACCCTCCTGGGGTAAACCTCTCGGTGCCGCCGAAGGGGTGTGCAAACGGGGAGGAAGGTGGAGGCAGCTTTTGTTTGCCGTGTAAGTTGGAAAACATCACGTTTGCAAAGCTCCGTCTTGGAAAAGTCTTAGCTGGTTGCATATGATGGAGCTCCGTCTCTTCCCCCCCCCATATTCACTACTTTGAATACAATAAAGTTGCTTTGAACTTTTTCAATTATTTAACAACTTTCAAGTGGAGAAATATTTGGGTCTTAATTTCATTTTTGGCTCCTTTTTTTTTTTTTTTTCTTCCCCCCTCCATTCTGTTTGCTAAACAGTAATTGCAGATCTTTCCTGCCACCTTTAATACTCCCAGCTAATTATCCTGAAATAAATCTCTTTCAAGTCTGCATGCCAGCAGTTGTGGGATATGAGCGGCTCTTTCAGCTCCCGGCTGCCTGTCACTCAAATGGGCCTCAGCTGCAACTCCGAATGATGAGTATTAGTCTCCCGCTGGGATGATTCTCCCAATCTCCCCACTTCCAACAGCATCTCCCAGGGCTGCACCACGCTCCTACCTGTTAGCCTAATCTGGGATTTTCTTTTGCTAACGCTGTTATTTTGAAAGGAGGAAGAGGATTCCTGGGAGAAAGGCACTCGGTTAACCTTTTCCTAATTGCCGTTCAAAGCTGAAAGGAAGGGAAAAAAATAAAAGATGATGATGGGTGTGTGTCACTGCATGGGAGGATGGCTCGGGAAGGGTGGAAGTACAGGTAGGGTCCCTCGCTGACCTCCCGGGGTTATTTATTTGGTCAAGGTAGGGTTTTTGGGGGCAGGGTCCCAATTTAGGCAGCCTGCCCTCCCCGGGCGCTCGCCTGCGTTATTTCCAGCTTGTGTCCCGCTCACTCAGAAACAAGGTTGTCGGGTTGTAGGCAGAGCTAAATGCTCCATCATTAATTTATTATGTGCTAGCAGTAATAGCAAGGGCTATTTTTAAATGCCACTTAAGCTCATGCTCACACATGGGTTTGTAATTTGACTATAGGACATACATAAAGTGACATATTGTTACGCACTTAAAGATACGGTTTTAAATGAAAGAACTATTAAACTATTAGTATTTAAAGTGCTTACTATTTTTTTTTCTGCTGTACGTGTGCCTTTTAACGACTTAACAATTGGATTACCTCCAGAAACAGCCTTGTCGGCAGATGCCATGTGGATGCATCCTGGCTGGGCGATGTGATGGGGTTTGTGGTACCCGTTGCCTTTTGGGTGCTGCTGATGGGGGACTTAGCAGCGAGGGGTGCTCAGGAGGCGGCGCGGGCATCCCCTGGCTCTGGGCTCGCATCTCCACCTTGTTCCTGAAGCAGCAGGTTTTGGTTAGCCATTAAATGCACACTGAAGTTGCTTGGCTGGCCTCGAATCCCTCTTCCTACAGAGTTGTTTTTCACTCAGGGTTCCCTCTGTAAACCTGTGATGGGCTGCATTGAATTAATTCTATTAACTGCCACAGGAATTCCTCGCTGCCGAATTATATTTCCTGTGTCTGTAAATCATTTCGCCGCTGCTTTCCCTGACAGTTATGCAAGTGACCTTTTGATTTCACCGTTTTTTTTTTTATTTATGACATTGCTAACCACTCTATGGCTGTGTATCGCAGTAAGATTGGGCAGTCACGTGGGATGCTCAAGAACATAGAATATTTTATAAATATGCATATATATATAAAAAAAAAGAAAACAGCATAAAGTTGAATGTTTCAGACTTGGACCTTGGAAACATAATATTTACACTGAGTAAGTCATGTTAGTTTTAAGAGTCTATTTCTGGGTATTTTCACTTCCAGAGGAAGAATTGCTTGAAACCCTCCCCTTCTTCTAACTGAGCATCCTTTTTTTTTTTTTCTTTTTTTCTTTTCTTTTTTTTTTTTTTTTTTGTCACCAGGCCCAGTTCTGCAGAGGCCAAGCAGTCACTGGGTTAAGTGGGAGCTGTGGATGCTCAGAGCTTTTGTAATACCGGAGCCAGGGATGGTATTATCTGACTTGTGTTGTACTGGGGCTGTGAATTCCCCTAAGGAAAGGGGAATCAGACACCCCAGCTTCGGCGTTGGGCTTTGCAGGTGGTGTATTGCCATAGACACATCTCTTCTGCAGCAGCAAAAGCAGTTTCTGGGTGAGGACGAGACCCTCTAAAAGCTCCTGGCTCGTGCAGGGAACCCTGCCCAGACCTCTTGCCTTTTTGCCGTGGTCCCGTCCCAACGGGTCTGAGCATAAAACGCTGCGAGTACAACTGCTATTCTAGGCTGGGAAACCATGTTGGCATCCCGGTGTTTGATTTGTAAGTCTAATTAGAAGTTAGAAGTGTCAATGGCAGCACTTGCAGGCACAATTATAGCACCTGCAAAAAAGGGAGCCTGCTTTTCCCATTTGGCTCATCCTCTGGGTGCAAGTCTTCTATAAATATAGCGGTCTGACAAGGAGAGCTGGGATGATGTCTGCCTTGCCATGGGTGAGGTCCCCTCTCGGGTAGGAAGCAGCTAAGAAATGAGCTGTACCGCCGTCTATAAAAACCTGAAAACCAGAAGAGATCTCTGTTCTGGCCCTTTTAACAAATCTGAGGCATCGTGGTTGGCTTGCGCAAGGTTTTGCGTAAGTAATAAATTGAGGTTTCCTGCAAAACATCTGGTCGATTCGGCTCTTATCTTGCTCCGCAAGAGGTGAAAAAACCCTCCGTAGTTCTCCTTTGCTGTGTTACAAATATAGATACCTATTCGTACGGAAATATCGAAATAGAAGTTTGAAAGTATTCTCACATTCATCCCCCAATGCTGAATTAAGTATGTTTTGGGGCTGTTTATAATGCCCTTTTCAGTCCCGGTTAGATAGCAGCGCAGAACAAGCATCTCATTCTTAAACTGAGTTTGTAGCACTCCTGCCAGGGACGAGGTTCACAATCTTGGAAAGCAAAGCCCATGGTAAGAGCTGCAGAAACACTGTGCCTTTACATTGTGCCTCTTAAACCTTCTGTGGTCTAATCCCAAAACCAGACTTAATTTTTGGAGCTGCTGAGCCCTTGTAACCCATGCCCGGGGTCATATAGTTTGGCCCAAGCCATCCAGTCCCCAGCAGAGGGGAATATATGATACACATGCAACATATACGCTAATGTATTCCCTAACATCTCAGGATGTGGTTGAACCTCGTTCAACATCTTTGCCTAGCATGGATGATGTAGCTCAGATAATATCTAATTGTTGGCATCACTTGCATCCTTCAAAGTCTGCTCCTTCTGCTTTTCTTTTGGTCTCTGGGTCTTCCCGTTTGGTCTGCATCCCCCATCTTTGTCTTTAAATTATGTCCTATCCATTATCCCAGTTTCTGCCCTTCAACCTCCAAAACCAACATGAGAAAAAAAAATAAAATTTCTGACTCCTTTCACTGCTCCTGGTGGGCTTACCCACAGCCTTCCTGAAAGAAACCAATAAATAATGCTCCTCGTCCCCCTAAAAATTAAATTAAACCCAAGTTTCTCTGGGGAGGAGGTTAGGTTAATTACAAAGAGCTACCAATGCCATATTTAAAAAGGCTCCTTCATTTTCATTTTTAATATTTAGGATGAAACTTAATATCTGATCCTTTTTTTTTTTTTTTTTTGGCCAAACTAGTCAGTTTAGAAGTGGAGAGGCTGCCAAACACAGCTAATGTTATTCTGCCCAAAAACTGCTGTCAATTAACTCCTTGCAGCGTTTGCTGGGGAGGCTGCGAAGGGGAAGACGGTGCCGCTCCAGCCCGCAGCCAGCCGAAACCTGGATGTTCGGCACGGTTAAGGTTTGGTGGGAATCACTTTCTGCTCGAATGTTGGGAGTTTTCACTCTGTAGCCTCAGCATGTGCAAAACACATTCATGCGTCTGGGTATTAAATTTAGCAGAAAAACTTGGTGAAGCCCCAGAGATTGATGGGGAAGTGTATATTGGATCGCCTAAGAAGAAGAAAGCGTTACGTTTATATTTGAAAGTAGGATGGGAAACAACTGGTACCTCCTGATGTCCATGAGTCGCGTGTTGGCCGTTTGCGAGTGAAACTGCCCCAAACAGGGATTAAACTGTGAGTCTGAATGCAAAGTGGGAATTTAAAGATGATGGCTCACAAAATCCAGTCTGCAAAAAAAAATGCGCCGTTGTTATACGTGGGCAGTGAAATATTTTCAGTTAGTTGAAAATATCGGTAAAATGATGCTGAAACGAAGAGTTTTAGGCACGTTTAATAGGAAGTATGGGCATGGCAAGGGAGCCATAGTGTGTAACAGGGTCACGCTTGATAGTTCATATAAATATTACTGTTATTCAGCAAGAAAGACAGTTACCAAACCAGACAATTACGCTATCGCTGTTGTATATCTGATAGGCGCCGTCGGTTCTGCCAACTGATTTACCAAACGCTACCTTCCGTTTAGCATCTATCCATCCCCTTAGTATCTATTGATCTCTATCTACACCCAAATTTATAATAGGCATACAAGTGTTTGAGTGCGCGCACAGATATTTGGGGTTGTTGCTGGTTGCCTCTTTTCAGAGTGGAATAGGGGGAAACAGTTAAATATCTACGGCGAGCTTGGCTGCCTGGCGTAAGCAGGATACTTTGACTCCACATGACATCCTGCTCGTTTTGGACAATAATTCTTATTGGAAAATTGCAATGCTAAATCATTAACTTCTAAGGAGCTGAAGGGGAAAAAGAGAGCTCACTTAAAGGATCCCAGTGTGTTGCCCTTGGCTTGCTCCGTGTTGTTCTGCGTACAATATAAACCACCGTTAAAATACTTCTTGCTACATTATATAGCACAAGGTCCAGGCCATTTACAAACCTACTTTCCTCCTAGCAGCAATGCCTTCTTTATGCTGGAGACATAACTTTAATGAAGCAGTGAAAGGAAGAAATGCAGGACAAGATTTCAAAAGGAAGAAAAAAAAAAAAAAAATTGCCTGAAATTAAGATCCTAAATAGGTAGAGAAGAGATGTCTGTTGCCTGCCTTCTCCAGCTTGAGGAGCTGGGTGGGTGCCCATCATGGAGCTGTCTCTGGTCTAGCAGCATGGGGAGCATTGGCCGGGGAGACAGGAGCAGGTGGGTGTCCGCTTTCTTGTGAACTGGCGTATTTCAGCTCTTGGGTTTGGGGGAGAAGCTGTGGAGGCAGAGCAGCGGTGGCCAAACGGTCACGGCAGAGGTGATGGGTCTGTACAAGAGATGCATAACACGAGGTGGGTCGGTATAATGGAGGACCCCCGTTGGTTGCTAACCGGATGATAAATCAAAAATGGCAGGATGGGCTGGAGTCTCTGAAATATGGTGTCCATATGGTGAAATGATAAAGCTTTATCACCGCTGCTTTAGAAATAGTTCTTGTCTCCAAATGTCTAACCATCAGGATTTTTTTTTTTTTAACAGGCTCCTTGTGTAATGAAAA
>NC_059473.1:4033502-4073502 GCF_018139145.2 Gymnogyps californianus | reverse complement strand
AATTTTGGATTTTCAGCCTTTGTGAATTTAAAGGCATGCTTGTGCATTTGCGAGGTTGATCCTGCCTAGGAAGAGCCTGTGACAGTGATACCAATCTTTAAATAACCCCTTTTCCCCTCCAACTACGGGCTATAGAGTTACCCTTTTTAAAATAAAGGAAGTATTGTACGGATGGAAAGAGAATTGGCCCCCGGGCACTGCACCAGTTCAGGAGAAAGGGGGGTAGGAGGGAGGGGGAGGAGTATGCAATTAAGCTATAATAGTAAACAAATGTTTTTGTGTTTTACTCGTGCCATCTCCAAACAGGCTTTGCTCAGATGTACCTGTTGGAAAGCCAGCAGAAGAAGTCAGGTGTCTCCCCATTCAAGTCTTACCCCCAGCACAGGAATAACCCTTCCCAAGGCCAGCCGAAGCCATGCCTTAGGTACCACCAAAGGCGTTGGCCTGATAAAACTGTGTCACATCCAGAACCAGAAGGGTTTATTAGGAAATAAAAGCGTCTGGTATTCAACTGGAGACAAATGGAGTGGCTCTGTTAGTTCAAATGGTGCAAAGCAGCTCTGCTGAGTCTGCAAAAGGGGTAGTGGTTGAGCCCAAATGTACCTGTGCACGCCCATCCTACAGCAATCAGTATCCAGCCATAGAGAGTTGATGGGAAGAGCGTGGGTTTGGCTGGTGTTTGTTATTTTAGCTTCCCCCTTGATTGATAGGAGGGAAATTGCTCTTTAAAGGGCAGCACAGAATTGCAAAAAACCCCCCCAAACCACAAATCTCAAACCAACGCCCTTATCTAAACTGAGCCTGGCTAAAAAGGAAGCATCAGGAAGGAGAAAACCTTTTGTAAAGAATTTGTCAACCTTGTAAAATAGGAATAAATGGGGTGTTCAGCGTCACTCGCTGTTAGCCGCTGGGGATGGGGTCCAGCTCCGGTGGTCCTGGCCAGCCCCCCCGGGAGCCCGCAGGAGCCGTGGCAGCGGCTAAGCTACAGGGAGAGCAGACCCCACTCTCTGTGAGGCTCTTCAACTGCCACGTGTTTTCCAGGGATGATGCCAAGTGCTGCGTGGTTGGGGTTTTTTTTCTTTTTTCTTTTTTTTTGGTGTTTCTGCGTGCCTTCCTGCTGAGAGGTGGCTCTTTTGACATGTTGTTATAGTGATGGAAGGAGCATGGATACACATTCCTCCGCTCCGCGCGTGAGACATATGGGAGCCAGATTGTACCTGTCACAAGTTGCCAACCTGAATTTGTGGGGTATAAGGGGACACGTTCCCAAGGGAGTTTCCACTTGACGTTCTTGATTGCTTTGGCTAATATTTGCTTTGTGACCTTTCCATTAGCAGATATGGCGTACGGCGTTCGGTGCCGCTCTAGGAACAGGTACGTCCGGCTCGCATCGACACTGCCGTAGGTTTGCCGATGGAAATGCATAGGCAGCCCAAGGCACTGGACCCGTTGCAGGGGAAAATTTGACTCTCCAACTCGGTGGTAGATATTTAGTGTCATTTCAGGAGGTGTTTTCCACCTAAAGTGGCTGTCGGGACCACCCAGACGTGGAGCATCCGCAGCCAGAGTGCAGAGCAGAGATGGTTCATATTTCCTCAGTTATGCCATCTTGGTCACAGGTTGCTGCTTTGCTGGGGTATATACATGTGCTGAGATGTATATCTGCTAGGATATATATCTGCCAGGACATATATCTGCCAGTACGTGCCATTCCAGCCTGCCTTCCTTGGGGGAACGGGGCAAACCCTTGCCAGTGCCCCCTTTTTAAGGGGCTCCCGTTGTGCGAGTGCATGTCTGTTGTGCAGACTGTTAAGTCTGTCTGCTCCTGAAAAGGCTTTCACTTGAAAATTGATTTCGATTTTATTGGAATAATCAGTATTATTTTAGAAAATCAATATATCATCAACCTGAAGCAATCTGCAGGGTTTTTCAATTTACTGAATTCTTTTCTAAAAAAATCTTTGGGTTTTGTTCCCGATTAATAGAAGTGTTTTTAACTGTCAAAATTGCCAAAAGCTGTAGCTCTGACAGTGGAAAGGGAAAGGCAGATGCTGGGCTGAAGGTTGGGCATTTCACCCCCTGCATAGGTGCCGTCTCCCGTCGCCCCACGGCGAGCGAGAGGGGAGCCTGGGCCCTAAGCCCACCCCTTGCAGAAGTTCTCCTGGCCATGAGGTAACGACCCTGCGCAGCTGATGTTTATGGTGGAGTCGTTTCTGTGTGTGGGTCTGGAGAGAGACCTCAACTCATCTTGCCTCAGTCCCTGCCTGGCAGTGCGCTGCTGGTAGTCATTCCTGAAATGCTGCCCCGGATTGGGATTGAACCTGTGGTTTTAGCTTGTGGGTAATAAGCTAAAGAAAGCTTTATTTCTTGTGAATCCAGACTTTTTAGTCTAGATTTTACTTTATCTAGATGATAGAGGAGGGAAAATTCACGTTGCTGTGTGAACTTAGTTGCTCCTGTAACCGTAAAGCCAGGACGACCTTTCTGAGCTAACGCCAAGTGTGCTGATTGACCCCTGTTGATTTCTTGGGCCAAGTTTTGGCGGAAAACCTTGGCCTGGCAAAAAGACCACTCAAAGCAGGGGAGCTGCTGGGATCTGAAGTCCCCCAGGCTGGTGTTACAGGTTGCTTCCAGTGCTGACTGGCTCGGGAGACGGCGATGCTGGCGGCAGCAGGGCGCCCTGCACCGCTCCGGGCTGGACCTTGTGTCTTCCACCGCATGGGCTTGTGGTGCTGCTGAGTCAGGGCAAAAAATTAAAGCTTTCCAAACTGCACATCATTCGTCTTGTGACTGTGGCATTCTGGGATGCAGGAGGGATACCCAGGACCTTAATTATCTGTATGGGCAGCAGAAAAGGAGCTGTGAAAGGAGATGCTGTAGTCTCAGAACCGGTAAGCCAAAAAGCTATCCCTAGGAGTGGCTTGTTATGGAAAAGTTTTCCTCTTGGACCGATACTGCCAGCTCCACCATGCTTTCTGCGTGCAGTTGATGTTTGTTGCTCATCCAGTCTTGCCCTGTATCAGCAGAGTGGCCCTGAAAAGACCCATGGCGTAGGACTTCGAGAGACCAGCTTGGGTCTGAGCTTCTCAAAATGTTTAAAAAATAAAAAAAAGGAGGCGGGAGGGTGGCAAAAACCCACCCTGGATTGAAAAGCTCTGCTTGCATGTTTTGGTTTGTGAAGAGGCAGCAGAGGAAGGGAGTAGGCGAATGTGAATGAAGCTTTACCAAACCGGCCCCCACATGCATATTTCATACTATCGTTTATCAAAGTTTTATGAGCATCTGGTCTTGGCCCCAAAATCTTTTCAATTGAGGGATTTCTTTTTTTTATCTATTTGAGTTTGACTACAAGCAGAATCTGCTATAATTCTTTTTTTTTTTTTTTTTTTTCTTTCTCTCCCCCCTCCCCCCTTATCAATTTTACCCGGGCTGGCTTTGCACAGGCAGACCCGCGCGGACCTGGGCTCCAGCCTGGCTCCGCGTGCGGCACATAAACCACGTGTGACATGGAGTGGCTGTTCATGTATTTTATTTCCCAAGGGAGAATTTATTCAGGAGTGTCTCTGTTACTTAAAAACACTTTCTCGTCCTTTCAAAGCCGGAGCAAATGGCACGGGGCTCAGCAGCATTGAACAGACCGGGGAGGGAAAGGGCAGGGAGAGGTGAGAATGGGCAAAAAGAGCCAGTTTTGTGTTTTTTCCTCCACAAAACAGGGCCTGGGAATGAAAGCGAGGACCTCGGGTAGGTTTAAGTTATGCAGTGCTCTGTTTTGTTGCCATATGTTGCAGGAAGAAATCCTAGGGTTTGGGTTTTTGGTGGGGTTTTTTTTTCCCTTCCTAACACTGAGCAATCCCTCAAGACTTCCCTCAGCTCTCCAACCTCATCTCATCAACATTCATATGCATACTGCCACATTCATTCACGCACATCTAAAGGAAAACCAGATATGTTTCACATTTCACAACAAGTTTTTTTTTTTTGTTTTTTAATCACAGACTGGCTTAGAAATATCAGGTGCTTGGGCATCAGTTCCCATCTTCCCGTGATTTAATGGTCCCTCCTGAGCAAACACTGGAGAGCCTGCAGCAAACTTTGTATGAATATTTGGATGAACTTCTGGACACAAGCTCCTATCGGTTGTTGAAGAAGGTCTTTTTATTTGTTGATAGTTGATTTTTTTTTTTTTTTTCTTAGACTTGTGAAGAAGTGATAGATTTGTTCGGTGACTTCAGTGCAGTGATAATTTTTGTCCATCCAGAAAAATCCTCTCTCCTGGGACACAATCCATGGCAGAGTTCAGTCTTATTTTCCTTGTGGGTTATTTCAAATAGTGTCTGAAGGTTTGTTTTTAAAAAAAAAAAAAAAAGAAAAAAAAAGAAAAAAAGAGGTTGAGTAGGTTAATTTTCCATTCATCTTTTCCTTTGGTATTTCTTAAATCTCCCTTCAACTCCCATGTTATATTCAACCTTTAATTTCAAGATGCATTTGCAGAATATTGACAGGACTGCAAACCCCTGAGGTTTTGAAGCTATCGGCGAGTTTGTAGGAAGGCTTTTTGGCACAGGTCTGAGGAAGCCAGACATCCTGAGATGTCACATGCAGATAGGGCTCACAAGTGAGCTTATTTGCCAGGTGGGTTTGCTCAATTTAGGGGGACTTTATTCATAAGTCTAGACAGCTTAACATTGAGTGACCATCTTATTTCACATTAATAGAGCTTCAAAGCCATTTGCATTTTTAGCACTTTACTTAGACTCCCAGGCCTGATGGATTCAGGAAGCGATGAGTACATTATTCAAAAACTGTGAAGAGCAGCAACATTTTACAATGGTGGGTCAATAGTCAGCCTAATATTGGAGCCCTGATGTTTGAGCCTGGGACTCTGAGCTGCGTTTCATTTCTCAGCTCTCCGTGGTTTTACAAAATTTCCAGAGAAGCTCAGATTTTGTTTTATCTTTTATTTTTTTCTTTTAGCGTGTTCAACAATCTGCTCCCTTCCACATGTATAGATGGAGGTGACCCGGGTGGAGAGGGTGAAGGTCTCGGATGTGCTCCCAGACTTGTGCCGTAGCCCCTGCCAGCAGCTCTGGGACCACGGGCAGGTCAAGAGGGAGAATTGCTGGTGTTTTTCCAGGAATATCTCCCTGGGCATCCCGCCCCCATGCTGCCGATGGCTCCCAGCCAAGGGCATTGAGAACCACTGTTAACTCCCACCTGATTTCAAACAGAGTGCTAAATACTTGGCCTTTCTTAAAATCCTGCTATAACACCCAGAACTTCAGGCTATTTGAGAAATCCTAAGCCTATTTAGAAATCCGAAGAGCACAACTAAGTTTCCCAACAAAAGGGGTCTTGAGTGCGATTACATTGGAGGGAGGAAGCCCACTTGGTTGGTTGTATTTTATAGATGTTATTTGTTATTTAACATATTTAATATGTTGTTTGCATATTGCACTGAAACCTGGCTTCTGCTGCCTTGGGACTTGCCTGTGTGCTGAGGAGGTATGGTGTTTCGGTATTACACCTCGCCCTGTGCGTTATGTGGCAGCCTTCCTCCTGCAGAAAAGATGATGGATCCCTGAAACCTCATCACTAAAATGTGTGTGGGGGGGGGGGGCCAGGAGGAAGGGAAGAAAAAAAGACTTTCCAGCTAAAATTATCACATGTTAAACATTCAGGTTGGCCAAATAGGAGATAAAAAAAATATTTTAAATATTTTCCATGTATAATTGTTCCTGTATTTAGTCTGGTCTCTACTTTACTGAACAAAAGTGAAAACAAGTAAAGTAGACGATAAGCATAAAAAGCTGGATTCAGCTAGAAATATTTACAGTTTCTGCACTGCAGGAACCATGCACGGTTTTGTTTTTTACTGGCTCCAGCCCTTTTGTCTGAACATTTATATATTTCTTGTGCCTAGTAACTACAGCCAAACTGCTCTGTGATTCCCTGAGTGCAAACAGACTAGAAAGCAAGTAAAGCTAGGAGAAGCAGGCATTCAAAATCTGTCCCCCAGTCCAACCAGTATGTTCTGTGGGACAGATCTTCTTGCCTTCAGGAGCACCGTAAAAAAGAAAGAGCTGACAAAATGGGCATTTAGAAGGTATGGTGTTTTCTACGAAAAAAAATCTTGGAAAAACTGTACAAGGACTAAAACTCCAGTTGAACAAAAATGTGAGTGGCCATCTCACAGAAAATGCCCAACTTTAAATCTTGCTTTCATCCAGATTCAGCACTTTTTGTTCCAGAAGAAATTACACAAATCTGAATTTAATAAGGGGGGGGGGGAGGAGAAGCAGCATTTCATGCTGGCATTTTGATGCCAGTCTGGAGCAGAGAATACAGCTTGCAGCAAGCCAAGCCCTGCCATAGGAAAGGCACTGGAAATGCTGAACCGTTCTGGGTCATTCTGACCATCTGCATATTTCTGATCAAGTTTGAACAGGCCCAGAAGAAAATATCTCAGTTCAGTTTCCTGGTAGAAATGTGAATATTCCCAGAAAAATCAATACTTTCTCCTGGATAATTTAGGATTTAGGGAAACACTTTTTGGTGCTGGAAAAATTGGCCTTGTTTAAAATTCCTGAGCAAGTCCCATGATAATATATGTGGCATTTTTTTAAATGGACCTGTGGAAATCTCTTGCAGAAAAGTGATAAGGATAAGCTCTTCCCCTCCCTGTGAGGAAGAGTAATGCTGTCCTAAAAGTCTGGGCAGCACTAGGAGGAGAAGCTCTCACTTAGTTTTCCTGTGAAAAAAATATTCTTCCCCATTTTATAGCCTGATTGCAACTCAGTGTATAGAAAGATGAACATGAGGCTTTGATTTGGGCTCTTAAAGCCAATTATCCTTGATAATTTAATCTCTATTAAGCTCTACAGAAATCTTTCATGATCTCCTGGTGGGAGGGCAAGGTGTTGTCTTTAGGTTTTCACCTGACCTCCTTGCACCTGCCTGCAAGGACTATAGAACTAGACTTTTCTGCCCAAAGGACCTTAGGGATGTATCTGCAAGAGCTGGAAAGACCCAGCGGGTTTGCTGAGTGTCTTTGAAACACTTTAGGTCTGAGGTCCGAAGCGAAGCCATAGACAGCACCCCATGGCCTTTCTGGAGTCGGAAGGGCTCGTGATGCCTCGTCCATGTTGCAGCAGAGACCCAAGATGGTTTTTGAATGTTGGTCTTGGTAAAAGTGTAACGATTCCCAGAGCAATCACTGCCAAATTAAAAAATGGCTCCGTGTGGCATCAGGAAAATTTGTTACTTGAGGGTTTTTAGCAAATTTAAGTTTTAAGAATATAATTACTCGAGTCAAAATCATTTGCTGAAGTGGGTAATTCTTTATTGGGTTATGGTTTGACTTGAATCTGTTCTTTTTCCATTCCTGTTGTGCAACCTTCTTGTAATGCCTAATTTGCTTTTCTAGACATTTTGTTTTCTTGCTTAGAACAAGCAAGGAACAAGCAGCAACCCAAATAAGTTTTTGGTGCTTTCAGTGTCTGTTGTTTGTAAAAAGCCAGCACAGGGAGGAAAGGAAGACTGAGTTGTCCTGTACATCCCCCAAAGCAGGTACATTTTGTTACCGTGCAGCAGCTTGCAACTGTTCAAAAGCTTTGAAAACCATTTGCAAGTCCGCCAGTGTCACTGGGCGCGTTGTCTTAAAATTTTCCGCCGTTGCCGTTTGTGTTGGTAAGCATGAAGAGCATGGGCATGGAGGACACCCTGGTAATTGCACTGAGTCACTGTGGCTAAGTGCACGTGCCAAATTGCTGCATCGAGCCATCTGAGCAGCATTAAATGAACTTGCTTGGCTGCCGGAACAATATTGGGAATTCCTGCCAGCTCTGCTCAGGCTTAATATCTCTCTATTGCTGTATGGCACCACCCACTATCAGGGAAACAGAGATGAGAGAGTGTGAGCTCACAAAGTATAGTTATCCTTAAAAAGGTGCTTAAGGGGGTGCACAGACCTAGGATCCAAAGGTGAAAGCAACTTTTAATATGATTGTTATGAACTTATCAAATTCAAGGCACCTTTAGGATAACTGTGAATATCGCACATTGAATTATCCCATCCCATAATAAGTTTAGTGTTATACGTGGTCTAAAAAATGTCCTTTGTTATCCATGAGAATCTCCCGGTTGAGGTCAATGCAAACCTCCCATATGCTCCAACATCCAAATTTAGGTCTGCGCTCTCATGTCCGATATTAAAATCAAAGGAGTAGTAGGAGGATGATTGTTTCCCATGGCTGAAGAGCAAAGTAAATGCATTAGCTTAATAATATTAGTTATAAGATGCAGAGATAAGAGAAATGGGTGGGGAGCAGCAGTTCCCATCTGAGCCCTAATGGGGACTGTGGGAAAACTTCAGTGAGCAAACCCCAAACCAGGAGAAAGTCGTTACAGCTGAAACCCATCACACATCCCAACTTGGGCCAAGTTCGTGGAGGTTTTGCAAACTTTTTGATGAACCTGGGCTGAGTTTTAAGTGAGTCTGGCCTGAGTTAGAGAGTCAGGTGGAAGCGCTCTTGTTTGGGCTGAGTTATGCTGTCCGTTTGAACTCAAAAGTTGATGTGAAATTTAGGATGTGAGAACCCGACACAGACCCAGAGAACAGAAGATGATCCTTATAGAGCTCTGTAAAACCAGGAGATCACCTGATTCTCCCTGTATCATTATTTTGTTGGATTTGATGTATTTCACAGCTACATTTAGAAGGGCTCAGCCAATTCTCTTTTACACCATTTCTCAGAAATTCTTGTTGACGCAATGTTTCCATCACATTGTTGGAGGGCAGATCTGTGTTAAATACCTGGAGTGTCAATGAAATGAAACCAAGATGAAATAAATTTTCCAGGTTATAATATAACTTCTTCAGCGTAGGAAGAGTATTTCTGCTGATTCAAGCCTAGCCGAAACGGTGTTGTTCATGGCAATAATATTCCTTTTAAGAACAGCGAAGCTTTGTGGGACAGCCTCTGTCCTATCACTGGGCACGATGAACGTGCGCCCCACGGCACTACTTTCTCCTCTTTGGTGGCATCTATACCAAGGTGCCTCTCCAGATGCACATTTTCTGTGCAGTCCACCTTTTCCACGCAGATGCTGCTGCACAAATAAAAAGTTAGCAAGCAAACGTATACTACCCCTGGAGCTTGCATTGCTTTTATTATCTGGGCATACGTTACTACATGCCTTATGCCTGCTGAGGTTGGCTGCTAAGGAGGTGGTCTTTTGCTCTGCCATCTGAAAGGAGAAAAGGCAGCTTGTAATGGGTCATCTGGTGAAGCAGAAAAGCTCGGACCTTCCTGTTTATTTTTTCCAAGGAACTAACACAGACAAAAGTGTAGAAAATGAACTTGGGCCATGCTGTGTAAAGGTGCTGTTGTGGCTGTATCACTTGGTCTTTGTGCGGCGATATTGCTATTTTTAGACACAAAGAGTCTTTCTTTAGGAGTATGGGACACAATAGATTGGAGGACGCAATGAGAGCACCTCAAATACAATGTTTTGTGACAATAAGCAGCCATCAGTGTTGAGAGTTATTAGCAAAGCAGCGATGCTGCAAGCCACCAGTTAAAATGGTACATGCCATGTGGTCTCACGGTGAACCCCTGTCACTTACTGAAAGGTATCACAAAGGGAATATATGGTTGAAACCACATAAAAAGATAATTAAAAAAAGACAACAGAAATCTTGAGTCAGAATTATGTTAAAATGTTCAGCCAGACTCTCAGCTGGTTTTATTTAAGTGAATTTCTGCCGAAGTCTGAGGAGCTCTGCCAGGTGATGCTGGCGGTGTGTGTATGTGGCCACTTGCACTCAGAATATTAAGTTGGCTTTATGCATTAAAAAAAAAAAATTAAAACTATTTGCTGATTTCAGAAGAGCGTGTCCTGTGAATGAAATGCTTCACTTCAGGGTGATATGTTGTGACTTACGAAAATTTGAAATACCTGTTATGGATCGGCTCTCACTTAGCGGGGACTGTGTTTGTCAGGCGATGATTGAAGTAGCAAATCAGTATTCTCCAAGCTGGAATTTCCAATGGGGAGGCAGATAGCTGCAAAAACATCAGTTTTAAGAATAAAATAAAATGAAACAAGCAGTAATAAAAAAAGTACTTGACAGGCAAATTTGGTGTTACACGTTCTGCATTTCTTTTCAGTCTTTCAAACTTTCTGAACACTATAATTTGTTTCTAGTGTTAGCATCACTATCATCAAAGATGTTGGACTCTATTAGCTCAGCTGTCTAAGGGATGTCTTTTTAAAAGGGAAGAGAGTAGGGGAAAAAAAACCCCCACCAACAAGAAGTTCAGCCACTTGAATTTAAGCATAATCACTTTTCTTAACACATGTCTCTCATTTGCAATCAAGGCAAAGAGAGCAGGAGAAATCGCAGCCAACTGCTCGCTTGCCCCAAGCCGGGCAGAGCTTTTGCATTAGTTGTGGTTTCGCTGAGGTCACTCTTTCAAGGCAGGAATGCCACGTGGAATGACTTGTGCCACAGCATGGACTGAGATTTGGGTTAAACAAAACCTGTCATTTTATGTAACAGTTCAAAAATTCATCTCAGTGGATGTTTCTTTCTACCCATCATTTTTCCTAGGGTAGGGATATAGGGGTCCCTCTCTCCAGCTTCGTCTCTAATAGTAGCTTATTCAGTCAAGAACAGAGCAGATGTAGGATGACGGGTGTAGAGAGTAATAGACGATCATCAGTTAGCTGAAGGAGAAGGTGCGGGTCCTCCTGGTCAAGGCTCTAGACTGAAATAGAAGAGATTGAGTTAGACCTTAGCTTCGGTATGACCTCCCTACCTCAGCATGCCACTTACTTCTTCTCAGAAGGCGATGTTGGTCCTTCCCTTCTATTTTTGCATCGTAACTATGACAGTGTGAGCGACCGATGGTGGGCACTACTGCTGTGCTGGTGTCCTGCTCCTCATCCGGCAGGTCCCAGCCGCGGTCAGGGCTGGAAGATGCCCTCTTGGCTCCAGAGTTACTGCCTCTCATTACTAGGGATCAACAAATAATTCATCATCATGTCGTGGTCTTGTTTTGCCTCTTTTCTGTTTGCAGTTATCAGCAGGTTACAAGCTTTCTCAGATGAGTTATTTATTTGAAATGATTTCTCAATTAATTCTGCTGCTGAATTAATAAGTAGTTCAGTTTTGCATATGTATTCAAAGCAAAATACAGGTTGTCTTCAAAGCTGGATGGAGCACATGGTATTTTTCTGTTTGGTTGGAGGAATAGAACTCTTTCAGACAGGTTTCCATGGCCAATAGGGAAACTAAAGCATGGAGTATTAACTTTCTGTGAATACGCCTCACATTTACTTGAAATTTTCTCTTTTTGGTGTCGTTCCTGATCGTACGTTCTTGCGTTGGAATATTCAGGGGAAACAAGCAACAACGGTGACACAAAATCGGCCAAAACATATGCGCGTAAAAATTTCAATGAATATTCCTAGGAGATATTTGCAGGGTTTCACCAACTTTGCTCATGTCTGTTAGTATTTCAAAAAGTGTTTTTTGCAGAACATGGGACAGAAAATTTTTAAAATGTTAGGACTCAGACTTTTTTCTAGGTTTTGGAGTGTTTGCCACTCATTTCACATATC
The DNA here is from genome assembly GCF_018139145.2 of Gymnogyps californianus. Classification (NCBI taxonomy): domain Eukaryota; kingdom Metazoa; phylum Chordata; class Aves; order Accipitriformes; family Cathartidae; genus Gymnogyps; species Gymnogyps californianus. The sequence continues at coordinate 4,061,877 of NC_059473.1, read as the reverse complement.
AGCAATTATTTTCTTGTGACAGCCTCTATATAATGTTGGTTAAACGTACTCCTGAAAAAGAACATGACAGGAGATGGGGTTGGCTCTTTCCCATTGCTAGTTCTCTCCTTGGGAAAGAAAAAAAAAAAAAATCCTGTTTAAATCTCTCCAGTGCTACTAATGTGATTTGCTTAACTATGTACTAGAAATGGAGGGATATTAGAACCACAGGTGAACCTTTAAGGGAATGAAAATCACTTGTATGGGCTCTGCTTTCACTTGTTTATGTGCTATTTGGTGAATCTGAGGTGTTTTGGGGCAGGGTCTTGGAGATCCAGCATCTACTGGGTCCAAGGGATTGTGGATGATGCAATGCGGTTTAAGTGAGAGACAGAGTCTGTCATGATTGAGACATGAGTGATGGAAATGGTCTGTAGGGAAATCTGTCCCTGGTGGAAGAATTACAGGATTTAGGGTAGATATATGCCAAGATGAATGGTTTGCTGTAGGAAAGTGTGTGGGATAAGACTGGATTTAGTCAAGTAGGGAGAGCCATGGGGACTTCGGGGTTCATTATGTTAGGAAGAAAAAAGTAGGAGATTGTGGTGGGTACACTGAAGTGATTGGACTAGGCAATGGGGAATGATTTTCCAAAAGTGGTTGATGTTTTGCTGGCTTGCTCGTGGATACAAAACCAGACCTTTACACATTTTCAGAAGCACATGTGTTATAAACATATCCAGAAAGCAACATGTTTTGTCCCCAAGGTGAGGAACGTAAGCAGCCCCATATTCTAGAAATGATCGTGCTCCACAAGGCTTTAGCGGCTCTGCCACCTTCATCATTGGAGAACGTTTTTCTGATGCACTTGGAAACTTTCCCTCCAGTTCCCTTAACGTTTGTGATGACCTTTCCCTTTCAGTGGAAGATATAAATTGTATTTTTAAATACAGAAAGGCCGCTCACCAGAGACCGAACCTCTGGAGGAAGAGGCTCCGATGGGAGCTCTGTGTTTTCCGCCAATCTTGGGGCGTATGGCAGCACCGGCCTTCACGGCTCGATGGCCTGGGGACTCATTTGAGCAGAGCGTGACCCGGATTCCAGTTCTCTCTGCCTGACTCAGATTAGGGATATTTTTCACAATAACCCCTCCAAAGAAATACGCTATCTAGAGAACCTCTGCCAAATATCTTAATGGCACTTGAAGCTTGGGTTAGTTAGTGGCATCAAGTGAAACAAAAGCACTTCCTTGACAATAGCAGGAGCCATTCCCTTTGTGAGTGAAAATATTTTTCAAACATGAAAATACATCAGCTGGGTCAAGTAATGCCTATGAAAATTTCTCCAGTGTTACTTTGATATGCTCGGCGAAGGAACTTTAATTTAATGGGACTCAGTTGAAAAGAACCAATCAAGGAACAGTGGAAAAGCTGAATGCCCAACATAAATACCTGCAGTTCAAACCAAACAATGCCATTGTTGGGCTGTAATCAGGAGAGGGCTTTCAAACAATGCCCGCCAGTGTCCCTCGCCAGCCGGCGCAGGTAGCACGCTCGCAGATGACTAATGCCTAGCATGTATCTGGGTACATAAATTACTGTTTACTAATCTCGCCCTCTCTTAGTCGCCCTCAAAAGACTCCTCAAAGCGGTACACTAACGCCAGGCACTTTTTACAATAAGTAAATGTTCTGTTTGCGATACAAGTTGCCAGATGCAGAATTCAACTTTGCTGTAGCTGTGGTTCGCTTGAATGATCTTGACCTGATCTTGAAGGGTTTGAAAGGCTAATCCATTCATTCCTATTCCAGACATACACAGATTAGGCTTCTGTTGAAACAACTTGCACTTCTGAAAATAGCAACAAAACTGCAATCGGCTTTGCTTGTATCTTAAGTTTCCAGCCTGGCAAATGATACTGGCCTTTGTGCCCTTCCTTTGCTGTCTTTCCCGCGGAGCGCAACTGTTCTGGTCAGCCACGATGCACTCTCTTCAGCTGGTAAATTCAGTAGCTGGAGCTTTCAGGCATGGCTTCTTCTTGATCTCTGATTTGGTTTCGCTGTAGAGTTTCGGTATGAGGTGACCTGACGAGTTGTCTTGCATGTGGACTTCAAGTGCAGTTTATCTTGGTTCAACATTTACTTTCTTTTGCAGATTTTGAAACGAGTCTCACAAAAAAAAAAAAAAAAAAAGCCTAGTGGCTTTGAAATAGTTGCTTCCCATTTCTCCTTTCAGATGTCAAATGATAACAGAAATGTTTCACAGCCAGATCATGCACTGGTGCAAGTGGAGCTATGCTGGTGGGTGTCAGCTGGGGCATCTGGTCTTGGATATGTCCACATATGTCTATGCAGATACACCTGCTGTCCCCACACGTACGTGTTTGTGTGCATCTGCACCCAGCTCTGGGAGCCTATACTCAGCTGATGAGTTCTGGTTAGGGGGTTGTTAATTTTCATGTCGGTGGATGCGTCTCCTGTGCTGCTGAGCTGAAAGTAATGGTGTGTTGGGGAGCTGTGCACAGCCTACACGTGTGGGCGTCCGTTTGCTGATGCCTGTTACCAACCATGAAGGTCAGAGTCTCAGTAGGGTGGTACCTGAACTTCACTTAGACTTGGAAAGCTAAAAATATAGTTGTCCCAAGAAACTGCATCTGAATGGGGCGGTCTGGTGAGTGTCCATACAGGAGAAGTGAGACAGCTGTCAATCTCCTGTATCTGCTAATGTATACATGCGTGCATTCATTTATGTACATATAGAGCCATTATATATACCTATTACATGCACGTACGTACCTGCACATTCATCTAATGCCAATCGTACGTTGCTGGAAGAAAATGGATGTTACAAGGGAAAATTACCTAAGTTTACGCACACGCGTGCGTATCTTAGCAGGGGTAGCTTTCCTCGGGGGACTTTACGAGAGTTCACTTTCTCTGTTAGCACTGAGCAATGTGTCCCCGTTCCTGCCTGGCAGGATGCAGCTGGGTGGCTGTGCAGCCCCCTCCTGCTCCGTCTCCCCTATATCGCTCAGAAATGCATCTGCTGCTGCAGGCTTGTGTACGTGCATGAAACACTGCCCGTGCTGCTTTTGGCCAGTGGTGTCTTCCACCTAAGTCAGTTTGCAGCTTGATTGCTGCTGCATGAATCAATAAGGCGCAGTTTGGCACATCCCTCTCCCTGTATATCATCAGCAGACAGTGTCTGTGCAGTGCCCTTTTATAATTAAAAAACTGGACAGTTTCCTTGTGCCCATTAATACAAAGCTGCATCAATCTGCCTGGCGGCCCCCAGCTTGTCCAGCTCCACCTCGCACATGGTTTTGGCTTTCTTTGAGACTCGGTCATTGCATGCAGCAAAATGATTATCCCAGTTGCACAGTAAAGACTCTGCTGTTTTTTCCCTCTGTGAGTGAAAAAGCTCCTTAGCTCATACACAAAAGCTGTGAGCTCTCAGGAGGCATGGGCTTCCCTTCAGTGGGTCTGGGACTTTACAAGCGAGGATGCCTTGTGCGGTCAATAGACCTGGCAGACCGTTGGAAAGAGATTTTGGCCCCAAACTGGAAGGTTCTGGTAAGCTTGCATGGACTGTTGGCCAACCCCCTTTCAAAAAGGGGGACGTGCATAAGTGCCTGCATCTGAATTGCTGGCAAACGTGCTTTTTGCCGTATTTCCGCTGTTGCGCCGGCCGTGGAAACGCACCTCGCCAAGGAGAGCTAGTCCGTGGTCGCTGATGCTATAGGCTTGACCTCCGTGGATGCCCTGCCCAGGCTGGGATATCTTACGGCTGCGAGGGGGAAGACCTCTCCGCAGAGCTGGAGATACAATGGCATCGGGAGCCCGCTGAAGGCGAGCCCCCAGAAGGGTAATTACTTACTGCATATTTACAACCTGCACGGCAACGGCTTGCTGGGCAGACTGCCTATGCGGGCTGCATAACGAATGCAGGCGGCTGCTGAATGCCTTCCCCCGCTGTCCATCGAGCTCCCCGAGGCATTAAAACTATACGTCTTGACTTAAGACTATAGCGGTGCATACTGCTCCTATCCTTCACGTGGGCTGCGTTACACTGACAAAGAAAAAGGCTTTTCGTATTGTCTCTGCCAGGCTGACCTTTAGAGTGTTTACTTTTCAATCAGCTTTAAGAAGGCGAGCTTGAACTCCCCGGCGTGAGCAAGTTCAGCACGGGAGCGCTCTCGCCCAAACATTTGCCAAGATAACGCCGAAGTGACAAATAAACACGAGTTGTTTTTACAGGTGTAAAATCAACAGATCAAATGCTGACCCCAGCCGTGGTCATGAAGCCGGCCTGCGTTGTGTTTGAAGAATACCACTGCATCATTTACACTTGCAAACCCTTTGTAATCTTAATCTCTTTGTTGCTTTTATGTTATACTGGCCCCCCAAGGTTAAAGAAAGAGATTTAGACCTTAAACACAAATCCAGCCTTCAAGCTCTGGAATTATCTTTGCCTTTAAATGCAACTGATCAATGCCCATTTCTTTTGAAAATAAAACCCTTTTGAACCTTGAAAGCCTTCCACTGTTGAGCTATGTCTAAGTGCCACATGGGGAAATGGGCAGAAAAAAGCCCATTTTTCCCTTAGTGCTTGCATTAGAGGTCCTAAAGTTCAGTCCAACGCAATCAATTTAATTGGCGCTAGCTCTAGTGACAAATTATACTGGTTTACACTCAAGTGTAGCACAGATTCCTCAAACGCTGGGAAAGAAGGGAGATACACTTCTTGGTCTCTACTTAAAGAGGGCAACAGTATTGGAAAAGGAGCACATTTAATTTATCACTGTCAGAGCAGGTGCAAAGTTTAATTCTAACTAAAAGCATTAAACAATTAACCCAGACAGTCAGGCCCTTCTGAAAACACTCAGTTGCAGGGAACACATGGACCAGATTACCAATGGAAAAAGTCGTGGCTCCTCTTTTATTTAAATGAATATCTTCCACCACTTAAAAAAAAAAAAAAAGAGAGAGAGAGAGAAGACGGAAAGAAAAAGGGAAAGAACGTTATAGCCCTCTGATAACTACTGAATAAAATCCAGGATAGGAAACTCCACCAGAGTGGCAGCAAATAGCTGTCTTTTAAGTAACTCATTGATCTTTGATACTCTGTGAATTAGGGAATCTGTACTTTATAACCTGCCGATACCTGCTCTCTGTAATACGCGTGCACGTGCTTTTCAAAGTGCCTGGCTACTGTTCTCTTCTGCAAGGTGACGCACTCCTTAGGCTGGATTTCAATCTCTTTGACACGTTGAAGAAATGCAAGGAGTCTTTGCAAATCGGGCACGGCTTGCCCAGAAGTGTTTGCAACCTGAGATTTCCATTTCAAATAGGAGATTCCCTCAAATTAGGGTCCCATTGAAGAAAGCCAGTAAATCCATGCTTTAATCCTTCCTTAATTAGCAAAGTGAGGTCCCACAGCTATAGGAGACATCGGTGCTTGCTTCAATTTAAACATGTTATATGCTTTGGCAGGTAAAAACTGTGTGTTGGATGAGGAGTGGAGTGTGGTACAGGTGGTGCAGAATTTGGGGCTAAAAACCACGTTCTGGAGGATAGCTATGAAGTAACTCTCTCATGCGGCCGGCCTGAGCTACAGTTTTGAACCCGTGGATTACGCATTTATAATAAAGTCCATCTTTCCATTTAAGATTTAAGAGCAGGAACCCTCCAAGAACGATCAGGTCTCTTGTCCAAAAGAAGCACGCGTGTATTGTGAAGAAGCAAACTCCACTGGAGGGTTAACGAGGGAAGAGCCCAAATCCTCCTGTGGCATCTCTGGGCATCCTCACTATTTTCTAGAAGCGGGCAAAAATTCCTGTCATTTCCAGTGTGTTTTGTGTCGGTCTAAATCTGAATAGCTGAGACAATTTAGAAGTCTGTCCTTTCTTCCCAAGTCTTTATAAAATATGTGTCTGTGGAGAATAAATCGTTTCATTATATTCCATTATTTTGTGGATAACGTGCCGGTGATATCAAAACAATGAGAATAATAATATTGTTCCCACGCGAGCGCCATCAGCAGATTCCCTCCTTCCACCGTCCTTTCAGCGTCGTTACCATGTCTCATTGCTTAGACCTCAGGTAGCCAATTTTGAAGCAATTCATCCTCGCAAGAAATGTCAAATGCCCATGTCAGGCATTCAGGCTGCGTTTTTCAAACTCCCAGGTACAAATCCATGCAGGCTGAAGGGTTTGGTTCCTTACAATATTGTGTAACTAGAGCTGATGTGCTTCAAATGTGTCAGTAATATGACTTTTTTTCCTTATTTTTTGAAACCTGCCAAACATACTACTGAGCAAAGGCTCATTTTCAGGCATGCATGAACCGTGCAAATGGCTTGAAATTAGGTGGGATCTTTGCTTACATATCTGTGAATGGGAATTTAACTCTGCGATTTACAGAGAACTTATCCCCAGAGACCTGGAGCTGCACAGAAATGAGATGCACGTGATTTTGGTGGACTTTGTGGCTCCTGCCGCGTGTCTGCATCCGTCCCTTGGTGGTTTGGGTATGGCATGTTCAACAGAAACAGCTCGGAGGATCCCCGGGGTCCTCCCTCGAAAAGCGGTAAGAGCAGAGGAAAATCATTGAATTTACATGTCTTCCTCTGCAGCCGGCATCTGTGGTGCCCAGTAAGGGGGTGTTGGGCTCACTCCGGTACGAAACGCCTGTGCCCCATCAGAGGAGGCTCTGCACGTCTATAACATCTCCTGTTCTCAGACAGAAACCTGTGTGAGAGGACGGTGGGTCTCGGAGAAGATCTAGCAGTGGCTGGAGGAAAGGCACGGCTCAGGAGATCCCATGCTAAGGCTCTGAGATGTGTCAGCAGTTTCACTGATCTTGCTCTGGGTGTTGAGGGGGCCTCATGAAATGGTTTTTTTTGAACGTGTTTTCTTGGAGAAGGTGGCTGGAAATCTCACGGGAGCAGGTTTGCTTGGGAATATACCCAGTTATTTCTGGTTTCAGTTCATTTCTGGGTTGGGAATAGGGCCAGACCAGCAGCCACCAGAGGAGCGTGCCTTCAAATAGGTGGTCTTTGGGAAGGAGATCTGCATGCTCTTCAAATTTGGGCTACTCAGTTGACTCACAGGACTTTACGATGTGAAACCCAAAGCCCCGCGATGTCCAGGGAGGTCTTTCCCATACCACCATTTCGGTTTTGGTGAGGTGGTGTGTGAGACTGGGACTACTCTGAGCATGGGTGCGTCCCACACTGGTAGCTGCTGGGTGTGCAGCGATGGCTCAGGGCTCCTAGGAGAAGGAAGCAGAAGGAAATGCAAGGGCGTACGGGAAACTTTGCTGAGAGATTTTCATATCTCTTCCTTTCTTTCTTCCAGAGATTTTAAAATTGTTTTTATCCCTTAAAGTGTAAACCATTTATTACAAATACCAACATGAATTTCCTTGCAGCAGGATAAACACTCAGCTGTTCCACTTACTGGAGTGCTGTAACATAAACAAAAACAAACCCAATGATTTTTGCAGTGAATTCTTCCTCTGGTAGGGAGTAGTATTTCTGCGTTGTAATCAAGCCAGTGTTTACGCCTGCATCCGAACAACGCAATCTGAATGACAGGATCCCACATGTACTTTTATATAGCGGAGAGATAAGGCGCTTGGAGGCAGAGGAAGGAATACAAATGATCCGCTCGATAACGACACGAGCTTTTCTTTGTGTGTTGGGGTTGTACAAGTGAGATGCAAGACAAAAAAGCCCTGGCTGTATCCTGGTGCAAACCGTGAGACTTTTGGTCTTGCCTGATTCAGTCTCATCAAGGTCCAGGTTGAACCAGAATGAGTCCGGCGGTGCTTTCCCCAGTGAAAAGATGACAAAAATGCATTGGCATGGCGCATGGGTTATTTTATATCAGTTTTGTGTGTTGGCCTTTCTAGGGCTTATTTTCAAGATTTTCCTTTCAGTCCTGAGGGTGAGCAACTGTTACAATTATAAACTTGAAATTGCTTATAGTCATAGGACTCCAGGAGCTGAGACTTAAGAAAAGCACCAAATCTCCAAACCTTAGATTCAAATCATGAGAGCTGGTACAATCTTGTCCCCAAAATTGATGCTTATTGCTTCCTTCCTTTACTACTAGCAGTGTCTGAAAACGGGACGGATTAGGGAGAGCTGATAAACCGATTTCAAAGTAGCATCACGATGCCAACAAGAAGGCTCTCCAGCTCCCATCATGGTTCTGCTGGAGGATCGAGTGTGATGTGGCCCACAGCACGCATGCCGTACGGTAGCTCTGGCGTCCTTGCTGTCTCTCATTTCAGTGAAACAGGACCTGGATTTGTTCTGACTGCACTACTGTAAGCTTTGTTACATATTATAACGTTAAAATATAAATGTCTAAAGCTTTTGACTCTTTCAGTCATAACATAATAGTAGTAGACAACTAATTTGGCCCAACATGAAAGTAATAATACAACAATAGTCAAAATATTTTCACCATCTAGAAGTTACATTGTAACACAAAAATTGAGTTTAGCAAACTGGAAAAAAGCACTTTAAATTGTATCAAAATGAAAGGTTTTGACCATATCCCAGTCAAATATTTTGAGGAGGTCAAATCCAAAAATCAGTTTGACTTTTTTTTTTTTCTCCTACCGCAGCCTCTTAAGCTCAGTTTCATGTGGAAATTTGGAATTTCCCTTGTAGCGGGAGTCCCTTACTGCTGTCAGTGAGACAAGGTGGGATCCTTCTCTTCAGCCATGTAGTTGTGTGATCCCTTTTTTTGGTGTGTTATGCCGTTACCCTTGGCAGTAGCACAAGGCAATGAACTCCGCAGGCTTAATTGCACCTTGCCTTTAATCGTATATAGCCTTTTATATCGGTTTTACCTGTATCACTTTTTAGTGGGTTGAAATGTCTGCTTGGCTTGGTGCTATGGGAACGAGGGAACGTGGGTGCAAACCCCCCGTGATGGGTTATGTGTCTACTTGAGGAGCGTTTTCACATCCTCAGCCAGGGCTGGTGCCCCTCGATCCCCGCCGGGCAGAGCTGAGCCTGCGCCTTGTCCGAGGATTCGTTACGAGGCATTTTTGAAGGGATGTGGATGTTGGAGGCATGGAAAATGCACGTGAAAACCTGTTGCTGGTATTTCTCCCTTGCTCTTTTTGGTTTTGCTTGTCCAAGGCCTGATCTGCAGCCAGCTGGGGTCAACGAGAAGGTTTTCACTGCCTGCGGTGGGTTTCGCATCCTGCGCAGGCAATGCGATGCTGAGAAACCTTCGCATGCTCTTGGTGTTTGCGTGCTCTTGGTGTTTGCTTTCCGGAGAAGAGCTTGACAACACACTTCAGCAGGGCAGCGGTTCAGGGGCACAGGCATCGGTGTGGAGGGAGAAAGGATGGATACAATTATGCAGCTAAACTTAAAGCCGCAACAGAAAGGGAACTTTTCAGTGAAATGCAGGCACCGTGAGACTCCAGCTCGGGCTGTTTCCCTGGAATAGATAGTTTTATCTTAAAAAAGCAAATTCTGCATCTTGGTGAATAAGGTTACGTCCCAAAAACATGGTCCTGCTTGGGATGGTAAACATAGCAGGGGAAAGGCTGAGAAGTTTTCCATAAAATAAGATGATAATAATAATTAAAAAATCTTCCTAAATCTGTGAAGGGAGCAGTCGAGGATGAACCGGTCAGTGTAAATGCGTGATGCTCCCCCATGAGATTTAGCCAATTCAGGCCACGAGTTGAGAAAATATTTAAGCGTGTCCTAAACTTGAGTGGCACATGAATTCATACATAAAGTAAAGCAGTTGCTTCAGGATTTCCTTTAAAATGGATGTTATCAGGAGTTGGAGTCTCCGTGACTCACCAAGGTGGGGTCAGGTCCTGCTCTGCCCACCCCATGAGAGCAAAGCAGGTTTCCTTATGGGATCCTGGTGCAAGCCTCCCCTGAATTTACCTTCCTGGGGAACCGCTTCACAGAGAGCCAGGAGGGCAAAATTCATCCCTGATGCGGGCCTGCAATGCAATCCAAGAAAATGGTGCTCCCCGATGCCAAGCCTGGATGTGTCCCTGGCCTTTTGTTTAAAGTCTCTGGATTCTCTGAAGAACCAGGGCTGAAAAGGAAAAGCTTGTAACGGCGAGCATGCTAATTCTGGCAAAGTGTGGAAGAGTTTTTGTTGATACGCTCTTAAAAAACATGATCTGTTTTCTGCTTCTAGTTAAAGAGGGTAGTGGCAGTCTTTAGTGGCTGTGTCAATGTAGCCCATGTTATTATGTACAGATGTGCCAGCTGCAAGTAGGCATTATCTCTTTGACAGTGCTAAGCACTTTACAGTGGGTCAGAGAAGTGCAGCTCTCAACCAATAGATCTAATTGCAATCCTTTTATGTTCTCTATGATTGCAGGTTTCTCCAGCACTATAAACAAATAGTAATCAACTAAACCTGTTACCTCTGAGCAGCGATGTCACGATATGAAATATTAACTGTTCCAAATACAGTAATGATGGTTTAAAACTGTATTTGTTCTTGAAGGTAAAAAATAAGGAAAAAATCAGGAGCGCTAGCACTGGCAGCGTGAAGAGCCCTCTGGCTCTCTTTCATCTAATGAAAAATTGTGTCTGTATACGACATGTTTTATGTGGTCAAATACAGTGTAAATATTGTGTACATCTTTTGCTATAGCAACAACATATTAACAGTACCACAAATAATCTCTGCCTCCGAATCTACATTTTTATGACACCGTTATGCTAATACAAGACAAACTTATATTTTGCTGTGCGTCTAATCCACCCCAAATTAATCCATTTGTATTCCTATAATCCAGCCAACTCTTTTCTCACCTCAAGAAATATTAGACACAGGCCCTGAACGCGCAGCTCATGAGATGGAGTAGAGCTGAAAGTGGAGAAGGGCGTGTTTTTACCCATTTTTTTCCTGTCTCAGGAAACTTTTGGTGGAAGCTCTTTCTGGGTGTTTGGCTTGCTGGGATTTTGGAGAGGGCGAAGGGAGGAGTTATTTGGGGAGCAGCCTTTCTAAGTGCTTGAACTGAGATGTTTCTACTCTGTATTACCATGCTTGCAGCAAGCTGGACAATTCTGGGTTTTGGCCAAGTCTGGTTGGGAAATGGGTCCCAGGGGCCTGATCCTGCCCACGCTATTGAGCTCTCTTGACCTGCAAAGACTGGGCTTGGGCTGGCTCGTGGTGATTCCCCACTGGCCCAACCATAAAGGCTACTAGAGTTACTGTAACAATTTTTTTGGTGTAGATGGTTGAGTTTGAGGGCCTGTGCATCAGCGCAATTTAACTTACTGGTGTTGGTTAGAGAGGAGGGTTCAGGGAGGCAATGGTACTTGGATGCACGCGAGATGTCCATGGGTTAGACATCAGCTCCTCAGATGCTGAAGAAGCCCCTGGAAACAGCCTGAGCATCTTGAAGCATTGAAATGGGACTTTCCACATAAATTAATCATGAAGGAGAGTTTATGAAATTTTTCACGGTTCAGGATTTAATCAAATCTGATCGATGCAGCTCTAATGCAAGGTGAACTTGTTGATCGCTTCCACTCGAGGGTAAAATATACCAAAGAAAAGCCAGGCCTGTACATGCAGTGTGCATTTCCGCTTGCTCTCATGCTGATGCAAAGCGAAATAATTAGCTGAACGCTGGGGCTGTTCATTGTTACTCATTTAGAGGCATAAATAACCCAACCAACGCCTTCCCACCCCCACCTGCATCTGTCCGGCTTCCGGCGTGCCCCCCTTTTGTCCCGGGGGCATCCCGGGCTGACCCCCCGGCACCCGGCCGAAGGGGGTCAGTGTTAGGCTAGGCTTTGTGCCTTCCCCACGCCCCCAGCTCCCGCTCACCCGGGGAGCGAGAGATGGAGATTCGGAATTAAAATGTCTTTAAAAAGAAAATAAGCTTTTGTATCAGCCAGCTGGCGAAAGGATAAAGGACTGTGCTCACAAGATGCAATCAAAATTCAACAGTGTTTTATTAAACATGTAATATTATCAAACTAAACAAAAGAGCCCTCAATGGCTGGTAATACAATGCGATACAATTTATTTTTTTTTTTCATGGTGTCATTCATACAAAAGTATCATTGAACATTCGGCTCCCAGTTACGAGCTGCACATGCAAATACCAGTACACGTTGTGGGCTCAACAACGAACTGCAACGCGTCCTGCAGGTAGATTGCAGATCGTTCTGTTTCTTTTCCAGATAACTCCTGCTAATGCACGAGGAAAATAGGTGGCATACAGAATTAACCAGCCAAAGGGGCCAAGTTTAACTGTCTGTTACGGACCTTGATCTGTAAACAGTTTATTACATTTATTCCTCCGAGACAGCCCTGTTTGTAGACTTCTGCCCTCGTGCCTCCCCATGCAAGGGGTGCAAATCAGCAGCTGATTTTGCTCCTCTGTTGATTTTTATGTTTTGCTCTCGGTTTGCTTTTCTAGCGCCTAATGAAAGTTGGTCAATAATGGATAAAATGCTGTGAACAAAACTGGATTGGTCCATCATTTAGATACACCTCTTCTCTACTTCCATATTTAATTTTGCACTAGTAAAAAGACATATACCCAAAGCAAAGTCTCTTCGAGCTTGGATCGGGTCTGGGTTTTGTGGCTGCAAGACTGCTTATATCTGACAGGTTTTGGAGGCTCCTGTGACATCTGAGAGCACAGCGTGGTCAAACGAGGATGCTGGAGCCAGGCTTTGGGTCCTGGTGAGGTGGTCACCTTATGGTGCTCATGCTGTGAGGGTGTGGGAGCGTGGTCTGGTAGGGCCAGCACATCTGTCCCACGCTCTTAATCCCACCTTGAGTTAGGTGTAAAGGACAGTTTCAAGTGCAAGGCAATGGTGAATCGAGCCCTCCAATCAGTTATAATTATCTCCAAAGAACGATCAACAATTAAATTGCATTATTAACTCTTGATCTCACTGGAAATATGTGCTATCTTTCTTTTAAGTACCTGAGGTATAGCTCTTCCCTTGACTATATTTACTCGGTGAATTTTGGTCCCATAAGGGACTGGCAAGCGAACAATCTTTCAATTAAAAAGAGAGGGGAAAGGTGTGCCTGGCCTCCATCAGCTCAGCAAAGCAACTTGGTTTAAAGGTGTTTGTGAACAGCAGCCCGGGAGCAACTCGGCTGCAAAATCTTTTCTTCCCTGAAGAACCCCAAAGGCAGAGCAGCACGGAGGAAAAAAAAAAATAAATCACTAAGAAGTCCTAACCTTGTAACATACAGTTTTTGCTAAAAATATATATTAATAATATATTATTGAGCGGGCATAGATGAAGAAGGCCAGGGAAAGCGTAAGCAATAAGAGTGTGAGCAAGGTCAGTGTTCCTTGCCCGAGGACAGCACAATCAATAAGATCTGGTCAATACCGGCTTTATTACTACACTACCACTCCGAGCAAAATCATTTTTAAATTAAGAATATATTTTGCAAAACTGAATTAACGATATTGAATATTTTGCTCTTTGATATGACTAGCCTTCAAAATCAAATTATTAAATATGGAAAAAAGCATATTGGTTCAGCTAAGGATTTTTTTTGTCCCTGGAAAGGAATTGGATGGTTTGCGATTCCCGCTTGCGCCTGGGCATTAAATTGTGCTGGATCCTGCCCTGCCCCCCTGCAGCCCCCCTCCAAAACAGCAAAATGCAAAGATGTTTGGTTTTGTTTCCAAAAGACTCCTTTTTGCTTCCGAGACGAGACGCTGATGGAGAAAGTTGAGTGTGTGAAATGGAGACTAGCAGTAAACTTCTACAGAAATGGAGATGCTCTGCTCTCTCTGGTTCGGCACACGGAGGATCCAGCCCGCCCTAAAACCGCACGTTTTTGTGAGCCATCCCCACCTCTTCTCCTGCCTTCCTGGGCTTCCCAGCCGATGCACTCGGTGCATATATTGATGGTGTTAATTTGGAGCTGCCGTGAAGGCACGCTCAAGGCAGGTTACGCAGCGAGGCAGTATCAAAGGGCGAGACAGGATCCGTCCCTGCTCCCCGGGGCAGGTCTGCTTTGGCTGTGCTGGATTGTGCCAGGTCGCCTCCGCCTTTCGCTCAGAAGTTTAGAGCCTGGAGTAACTCAAGCAAATCTTGTTTCATTGCGTTAAAATGATTACATGGGTTTAAGATGGCCATTTATCACGCTAAATTTTGTTTCCTTTGGAGGGAAGGGAAGAGAAGCTCTTTTATTTAGCTGTATCGGTGTTTTGAAGGCGTAGCTTTGGCGACCTCGATGTGAGCTTTGCAAGGAGGCTGTCCTCCCAAAATGGCCGGTCAGTCATGCGATGGAAACCGTGGTGGTGTGAGAGGGAGGGCAGTGGGTGCTTGGTGCAGAGCAGCTGGCCTTGGAGCTTCAGTTAGCACTGTTTGGGCTGGGAATCTTGGTGTGGTGTCCAGATGCATGGCTCAAGCCCGGGAGGATGATGTCGGCAGGGTGGGGGGTTTTCTTCGTGCAGGAAAATGCCGACGGTAGCCGATTGCCAACCCCGTCTCCTATAGCAGGGTCTCGGAGATGATGCTCCTCTCCTGCTGCCCTCCCCGGATCCCTCCAGTGCCTCACTGGTGTCTGCCATGCACTCCCTTGTTGACATTTGTTTTGTAATAGTTATCAGCTTCTGGATTCAGGTAGGACATGAGAGATGACAATCTCCCCTGAAATCGAGAGATATTGAAAAGGCTCAGGCCTTTAGGGCTGGGTATTTTTTTTAAAGTTTCACTCTCTTATTGTTTGCTGCTTGATGCCTTCATCTAATCCTCCTCAAAACATTAGACATGACTCACCCGGGGCAGGTGGAGAGCTTTCCCCCTAAAATATGTCCTGGCTGTTTGAGTGCCAAGGGGTAGCTGGATGCTTGCGTTCAAAATCCAAAGCACTCGCTTTTTGTTGTGTTGATTGAAATGATGTAAAATACATTTCCCCTTCCAAGCACTGAGGCTGCCCCTCTTTATAAGCACCAAATTACCTTCAACCCCAGCAACTCCACAGGGATGGTTGTCAAATTGATGGAGACTGTGTCATACGTTTTTTGTGGCTGTTTAAAACTTCCCTGGTACCTCCAGAAGAACATTGGAGAGCTTTAACCCAGAAACTTTTAACTGGTGCAGGTGCTTCTGACGGGGGTGGAGGCTTAAACCCAAACTTGCGAGGGGAGAGGTTTGAATTCACTTCGTCTCTCCTCAGCATCTTTAAGTCTCCAGGAGCACTAGCGTTTATTTTCTTTTGGGGGCACTAAAGCCCTGGCCTGGATGTTGATGGTTGTATTTGCAGTTAAGGAGGGCTTTCACCACGCGTGCCCATGGTGGTGGCTCTGCTGCGGCAGCCACCTCTGTTCAGCCTGCCATCCGAATCGGGGAACTCTGCCTTAATTAGCTCCTGGGTAAGAGAAAGGTAAATAGCTCTTTAGCTTTCGACAGAACCACCATGCTGATGTCCTAGCCAGGTGAATCCGTCCGCGCCCATCTTTCGTCATACTCGTAGGGTTTTTGGTGTGTTTGCTGGCTCGGGGCTGGGCGAGAGGAACGCCCTTGTTGTCCACCATGGGGTTGTGTAGTAGCAGGAACATCAGGCTTTTAAGAAGAGAAAGCTCAAACCATTCGTAGATGTTGCCTTTGCAGATTTGGAGGAGGGAGGGGAGGATCCCTCAAAGTCACGTGTTGAATCCTTGGTCTTGGGATAGTTTAGTGATACCCAGTACCTACTCCAAGGGTCTTTGTGGAGAGTTTACTCCTGTTTTTTTTTCTTTTGTGTAAATTTGGTGGACGTCCAGCAAGAATGCATTGAACTAGGTCCTAATGACATTATAATGGGCAATACAGGAGAAGCCAACATATTAAGCAATGCAGAGGAAAAAATCTTTATCCTCTTCTCACACAGCACTTTGGCTCCAGTGCACTCCCTTCGGAAAAATGAAAAACTTTAATCCAGGGTGATCTCTGACATCCCTGACCCCAGCGTTGTGTTGGGACAAAGTTCATCCGTTTGCTGCCGGATCTTTGCTGCTGTGTGCTCAGGGGTTCTCCCACGCGTTGGCTGTTGTTGGAGGGGATGGATGGCTCATCAAGCCCTCTGTCCCTCCTGCTTCGCAGAGTGAACACGGTGCCTGGGAAACATAACTTGACCTCACTGGATATTTTTAAAGAAAGATATCAGAGGTTGAATGGAGAGTTGATGGGAGATCAAGATGACTGAACCCTGGAGGCAGAGACAGAGGAAGGAGGAGCGTTATACAAAACCTGTTAATGGCAAAAACTAAAAGGAGGGACTTGTGAAATGCTAGGGGTTTTTGGGGGTGTGTGTTGGGGCAGGGACAGGTAACGCCTTAGCTGAACCACTGCAGTGGGTTACTCTGATACTGCGCATCCCCGCTGACGCTGTCGATGGCACGCTGCCTTCCGCAAGAGTCCGCTGGCCTCGGCCGTCGTGTCCCAGCCCTGGCGAGGCTCTGCCGGCACGTGATCTGCACGGAAAAGCTCCTGCAAGCACTGGGAAGGCAGAGAGGGAGAGCCTTAAGACTTTAAATAAACTTGACGCTAAGTCAAAACCCAAACAAAATGAGGGCGGGGGGGGGGAAGGAGATAAGTAAATAGCCTTGTTCGCTCTTACATATATATTATACCTGGCAGTTAATGGCGATGGCGAGCTAGTTAGTGTACAGCGTGGAAAAAAACCTGACTTAGCCCTTCCAAAATGCTTGACCCACTGATACAGGGTGGAGGGCAGCCCACTGCCCCAGGGGGAAAATTCCCCCCCGGTGCTCTCCATCTTATTTTATTCTTTCTGTGCAGGCATCTGCGTGTCTGGAAAGGATCCAGGCGAAAACTGATGGGTCGCATAAAGAAACTGGTTTCCGCAGGCATCCTTTAACTCGCGGGGAGCGTGCGCCGCTGCACTCGCTTGGCAGGACACCTGCAATCTTTAAGGCCCAATTAGTCTTTTCAGAAGTACCACGTCGGAGGGAGAGAAACTTGACCTTCTGGGGCCGGGGGGGGGGGGGAATCTTCCCTTTCATTGCCTTTCGTTAAAGTTGCGAGGGAGGTCGCGCCTCCCCCCGCGGCGCAGGGCAGAGGGCTGCATCGATAGAGCCGGCCCCGTTGTGTTTGCAAGTCAGCGCAGGTGCGAGCTGCGAACAAGCAGGTGTTTGTACAGAGGCGACCTCGAGCGCGGGGTTGCTGACCTGCCCTTTCCTCCTGACTCATCTTTCCTCGAAAAAGGGCTGGTTTCGGGCTGCGGCGCGCCTGCGAGCTTTCTCCGCATGTAAAAATAACATTATTTAGAGGTCTCCGTTAAGGGCTTCTCTTGCAAGATGCTTTTTGATAATTGACCTGGGAGAGATGCAGCTAGGATGCTGCCGGAGCTGTTTTAAAAGGGTTCGGTTCCGCTGAGATTTTGCATCCGTAAAGAAAGTTTGCTCCTTTAAAGATGTGAAAACAAGCTACTTTGTGTTTGGAAAAATGCATGGCTGGGGCAGGTTTTGTCTGGGGAGGAATCTGGGTCTGTTTGTGAACAGGCTAATATAAACCAGTTTGGAATAGAGGGACATGCTGGGTGAGCTGCTGGGCTTTCTCAGGTGAGGCTTCCTGGGATACTTAAGCAAACTGTAATTTTCTATTGGTGTTAATAACCTCTTAATCACAGTGGGGAATCAACAGTTTTTAATACATATATGTGCCCAGGCATACCTTTACATGTGTGTATCACACAGTTTTCCTGGGCTACCGGTCTGGTCTGCCTTCTCGCCTTAAGCCTCATCTGCAAGTTTACCTCCTGCTTAATTTTGTGTGTATGAGAATTAAGGCTCGTGTTTACTCGAGGAATAGAGAAAGATATTTTATCAGAGAAGCTAACAGCAACGCTGCCAGCATCGCTTAGTGCTCCTGCAGCATGTCATACATCGGCCTCCGTATCCCACCCTACCAGTCCAAGTGCCCCCATTTTACAGATGGGCAAACCAAGAAGTGGGCAGGAGGAGGGCGAGGGGACACACACACTTTATCAGGGAGCCAGCGAGGGTGGGAGGAGGCATTCCTGAATCCTCCCGCATCGTGTTTGTGCCATCTCTCTGACTTTTGCAGGAGTGCAAGCTCCACCATGTGCCCCAAACGCCGGTGGAGGGACCAGAAACAAAGGCAAAAGCTGGGCAGAGAGACGTGGAGTTGCAAAGAGGCTTCTGGTGAGTTACCGCAGCGTGAGCTGTCGCGTTAATTAACATCTTCATTAATGATCTGGAATAAGGAAAATACTCGCAGATGATATCAAATGGGGAGGAGCTGCAAATACGGAATGATAGAGGGAGAATTGAAAGAAGAGAAACATGAGTCAATGACAATAAGAGACGTAACGTGGAAAAACCTTGCAGCCACCAGAGCCTCTGGTGAAGCCTTGAGATCATCCTGGGGTGATGGGAGTTTGCACAGAGATGGGGCAGCAAAAAAAGTGCCCAAACATGTTGGGGCTGCATGTGGATGGTGTTGGGGGCTGAAGGGGCTGGTTGATGACGAAAAGATGTGGGCACTGTGTGACTGGGAAGCACAAAGGGGGAAAGAAAAGTGAAGGTAAATTAGAGAGAACTGGATAGAATTACCAAATATTGAGAAGAAAATTCCCTGGTGGAGGGATGTCTGAGGTTGCTGAGTAGCTGCTGCCGGGATGAAGCGGTAGAGGCTCTGTTGCTTCCTACACTCACAGATTTGAAGCTCAGGAGGGCACCTTTGATCACCTGGCCTGACTGTGTGTGGGCCCTAGGACTTCATCCATTTACTCTTGAACTGAGCCCAACGACTTGTGTTTGACTAAACTGTAACTGGGGGACATTTAAAACCAGACTGGGTGATCTACTGAGAAATGAATTGTAGGGCAACAATCCCGTGCTGGCAAGGAGGTAAGTGATCTCAGGGGTCTTTTCAGACCCCGTCTTTGCAAGATGGAATAAAACGTGAATGTGCAGGTTGAACGGAGACATCTAAACGCACGTGGGACCAGCCCTCTGGCACCATGGGCTCTGTCAACTCCAAATGGGCCTGAAAACCAAGACCTGTGCAGTGTGGAGCAGTCGAGGTTTATAATTTGCTTGGAGGGAGGCCGCTGCTCAGTATCTGCATCTATCAGCCAAGCTATAAAACTTATCTGCAGTAATACTGCATATGAATGTCTGCATCAGGCAGTGCCAGGAGAGAACGTCTTTGTATGTGCACATCTGAAGTGTGTATACAAGTACAGACAGTGCAAAGGATTGCAGAGGGAGTCTGGGGAAAGTTCGGGCTACATCATCATTCCTATCAGGGCATAGAGAGACTTAGCTCCGAAATCCCATTGCTAAACAAGGGTATCTCTGCCTGAATTAGTTGCAGCTTGGTTTGTTTTTTTTTTTTTTGTCTTTGCAGAGTTGCTCTGTGGGTGATGCTGAGTTACGGTGCATTACCTTCCACAGATAATGGCAAGGAAAGAGAAGAGATTAAGGGGGTCAAACACCCCAGAAGCCAAAATATTCTCAATAAACCTTAATTGAAGTGGATTAGCCATCAGGACGTGTTTTGTGCGCATGTGAGCATGCTGGTGCACACGCACACGTAGATGTTCTGGGGACAAGAAGGGGTCAGGTCTGGACTCTGAAAAAGAGTTTTCCACTGATTCCTAATGACTTAAGACAGATCTAAGCAACACCAGCTGGAACCAGACAACTTTGGCTCCAGAATTAGTGTAGATAATTTATCAGAGCAGTGCTTGAATAATAAGACTATCGCCGCTTTATTATATCAGCCAGTGTCATAACCAGATAGAAAAGTTTAATATTAACAAGAGGAGCTGCCTTCAGTAAGCGTGTGTGCGAGAGAGCGCGTTCTCATTTTTAAAGCCTGTGTGTACGAAAATGTCAGTGTCTTGACCTCGGGGAAAGGAGTTCGTTTAAAAAAAAATACAAATACAAAGTAAATAGTCTCTCTGAAAGGTTTATTTAATCTGTTTCTCTTCCTGCCCTGATTTTTCTTAATGTATTTAAAACTTAATATTTACTCTAGCAAAACAAAATCTATAAAATAGTTTTTGTAGGCTCCTAAATAAGTAGTAGCAGCTCAGCCGGAGCCAGCCAGTAAGCGCTGCGAAATATGCATTGTAGAGACATTTGAAGTTGTCCCCAGTGGACAATTTGCACCGTTCAGTGTTAAAAGGCTCTATTTCAGTGCTACAGAAAGCCCCCCAGATCCCCTGACTAGGCAAGTCGAGTTTACAGATGATGTACTCCACTCAGCCGGCTTGTAGTTTCAGGGCTTAAACGGCTGGCAGGGCAAAGAGGGGATAGTTAAAATTCTCAAGCTGCTAGAATAGAAAGCCTTGCAAGATTTTATGGCAGAAGAAAAAATAATTTTTGAAGGCTAAATGTTGCTGGCTTGACCAAGCAGACAGTCAGGGAGCCTTGGCTGGGGGGGCGGCAGGGCCTGCCTCTGCCAGGGAGAGGGAGACATGGAAAAGGAGGTGCCTACCAAATATTGAACCTGCACTGAAAAATGAAAAGGGGAGAAATCTGTGCAGCCAGGTAATGTTACAGGCTGCTCTGTTTCCTCTGGTTAAAAAACCTGCCCTGCTAATTACTCTGCTTTAGAAATGTATCTGACAGGAGGTGTTTATACTCAATTTACCGCAGTATTGAGTTCTTTCTCCTGAAATTTGGCTTTGGTTTCTTCCCCTGTGAAGTTTGGGAGGGAAGGGGGGCGATTCCACTAATTTTCACTGGCAAAGCACACCGACGTAGGGATGCACTGTATGTCCTGGCGTCCATCCGTCTGTCCCTCCTCCGGAGGCCAAACCCCGGCGCCAAGGTGTTTCAGCTCCACGTGTTTTGCGTGCTCTCTGCCACCCAGGACACCCTCTCCAGCCCATAGTCCCTGTGTCCAGATCACTTTTAAGGTAAAAATGGAATGATTTTATCTCTTCAGAGTAAAGTAGACCTAGTCACCCTCCTCATGTCCTACCACTGTCAGGTGACATGTGGAGAAGTCAAGAGCGTGAGAAATCATTTTTCTGTTTCTTTGTTTTCTCCGAATCATCTTAATTCATTTATCAACACCTTCCTGTCATTTTGTGGTGGTTTTATGGCTTGAGGGGCTTATGTTTTTGCTTGGTTTAGGGTTTTTGGCTTGAGAGGCTTATGTTTACTTGGTTAGGGTTTTGGTTTAGCATTGTTGTGGTGATTTGGGGGTTTTTTTTGAGTGAGGTTTTTTTTCTTTTCAATTGAGAAATTGCAAGTAGGTTTCTGACACTCTGAAGAATACCTGTAGCCTCCTGTTGTACACGGAGAAATGTGCTGAATTCAAAGAAGCTCCTTAGCCTGTCTCTTTTGCTGGAGTTTCCACAGGATTTCCCATTACCATTCAGGGAGTGAACAATGTACAGAAATTTTTTTTTTTTTCTTCCCTCTTTTCAAGAAAAAGACTCTGAGCTTTTTTGGCAGCTAGTTAGAAACGACCCTGCAGGGGGACAGAGGTAGGAACATAGGAATAAACTCCAACTTGTATTTTGATTCTTTTAATTTTGAAATTGTGAGTTATTTCCTGCAGGCAGGAGGGTGGACACTGCCTCCAGCACCTCGTTTGCTGGAGAGAATTGAGAGCATTTGGTTTTATCAGCCGCTGGCATGGTAATGAGCCTATTTCTATTGAAATTGGCTCATTACTATTCATTTTTGCTGGCTCTCGACCAACTCATGAACCGCTTTTTGATTTTCAGGGGAGGGGAAAAAAAAAATAATAAATGTAGGGAGCTGGTCCCATCCACCAAGAGAAGTGACAATGTGAGGACACGCCGGGCGAGCGTCTGCACTGTGACCTTCCGGCGCGGCTCAGCCCTGACCTGTGCCACCGCCGCTGTTGCGGTGGGGGTCCTCTCCACCCCCTGGACCCTGGGGTCCCTCTCCATCGTGCCAAGCAGTGGGATGGGGTTTGTGAAGTGTACACAAAGAGTCCAGCAAGGATTCATTCAATTTACACGTGACCTGACCAAATGAGAAGTTGGGTTTTGAGAGGCGATGGGTTTGTATGAGTATTGAATGGCTGTGAGAGCAACTTCATACGTCCTATATGCTTTGGTGGGCTGGAAGTTTCTGTTTGTGGGGTTTTTGGCAACTTGTCAGATTATGTTATTCAAGTGTATATGGTGACATTTAAGGGTTTTTTTTCTTATTCTGAGCAATATGTAAGTTCTCTCTCTCTCCCTCACACAGGCACGCATACTCACACACACACGTCTCTGGGAAATGTTTTAGCACCAGTGAAAATCAAAACTCAGCTCTTTGAATGTCTGCCTGAAAAATATCTTTCTTAAAAAATGACTGAGGACGTATTAATTATATATGAATGTAATTTTATCCCTGTTACCAGTCTGAAAAAACTCAGCCAGGCTCTGCCACCTGTACTCACGTGTGACTAAAATGCCTTTAAACTATTTTGGCTTATGAAAAGATGAGATTTCTTGTGCAGGCAAGGAGCCACTGGGTTCGGTTGCATCTTTTTCTAGATGCCTGGCGTGACATTGGAAGGAGCATCATTTTCAGGTGGGCTGCGTGTAGCCCCTTCTGAAATGCCCTTTCAAACAAAGCACTCAGACATCACTAACTGCCTTATAAAATCTTACCCCTGGTGTGAGAGAAAATTTTTGGCAGAGAAGCACCAAAGTTTATTTCTATATATGCTTAGTCTCTCTCAATTTTTTTCCCCCAAGATAGTTTCCCTTCAAATTAAGAAATGAAATAAAAATGCTAATAGCTTGCAGTTGAATTGTCTGTATTTAATACTGTTAGCTATGTGCTTCTGTGGTGCACAAGAAAGGAGAACATGTATTTTCCTTTATAATTTGAAAAATAAAAGTCAAATTGACTACTTTTTAAGTACCAGAAGCTGGAAAAACGATAGGCAGATGATGACTTCTATAAAGCAAACATTGTCCCTCCAGGTAAATACTGAATTGAGGACTACAAAATATTCACAACAATTGCTGATACATCTTCAAACTCACACTGTTTTGCATGTCATTATAAGAAAATAAACTGGCTGATTTTGTAGAAGAACTCACAGCTTTTTTTTTTTTTTTTCCTTCTTTTTTTTCCTACTGGACTGAAAGTATATCTCCTTCAGAGCAAAAAGAATCTTCAAAGTTTGGATTCAAGTTGTTGCAGACTTTTGGAATTATTAACGGTGCTGTTACAATCACTGGTGGGGGAAAGCGACTTGCAGCACACTTTGGGAGAACTTTCAAAGTCCTTTGAGGAAGCAGTTTTAGGTTTTCCTTTATGTACATGGAGCTTTCTTTGCTGGAGGGGTTGGCACGGTCTCCAGAGTCTTGATTCATGCTTTCATCCCTTCGCCCAGTAGATCAGGCTGACTCTGAGGTATCATGGCTGGTCCAGGCACTACCGTAGATGGGGACCTCAATGCAATCTTGTAAAAGCTTTCATCAGCTTTTGTTGGGTCATAACAAATTAAAACAGCCTGACCCAGCTTCTCATCTGAGTGTCTCAGGTCAAGTATATTTACTTCTGTTTGTTTATTTTTAGAACTTTAAATACTCAGCTTTATTTTTGTTGCAGTAAACTGGCCAGAAGTGATCTGTTGTTATAGTCTGAAGGGAAATCACACGAGTGACAGATGTTTGTCTTTGTTCGTTATATAGCTGAAGTTTATTTAGGTTTTCACCGTAAAGATTTTACATTAGGAAATAGAAAAAAAAAAAGTCCCAAATTCAAATCATCCTTGTCTTACATGGCATGGATCATCTGGACAAGCTAGCAGGCCTCTTTGTCTTTGGTGAAGACCTATGATGCTATTTCAGGAATCCTGATCAGTTGAAGAACAGTTTTAAATTGACCAATTTATGTAGCCGTATCTCACATCTTCCTGTGATTCGCCAGCATGGAAAACGGATGATGCAATGTAGGAAGCTTGTGACATCGGGAAACCCTGGGTTACTTGGGATTGGAAGAGTACCCAGATCCAGCTGACTGGCCCTAGCAAAACGAGCGTATAAGGCAGCCATGAAGCCAAAACAGTATTGGTCCAGGATTTGGAGAAGCATGCAAATGGCCTTTAGGAGGAGATAGACAGGAAAATGGGATGTCCAGAGAGAAATGAGAACATTTCTAGTGTCAGAGGTAGCAGAAGAACCCATGAATCCTGGGTGTTGCTAAGGATGTGAAGAAATGATGAGATGCAGTGATTTTTTCATTATATCATTTTGGTTTAGACCTTTTGGTACCATGCACATACTAGTATCCTTTTACACCACTGTGTTTTGTCTAATTCCTTAGCTCTGCTTTAATTCACAGCAACATACCTCAATTTTATCCTGGCAACAAGCTCCTTTAGGGTTATCTTCTGGGACCTCTTAGTTGAAAGGAATGAACTTTGTTTCTCTGAACAAAAAGAAGCAGCCGCTTAGACTCGGTACTAGACCGGGGCTAATGCAGGGCTGAAGCGCCATGTGTTGGCTGCATGGGCTTCAGGGACAACGCAGTGAGAATCACTTTAGTTGCTGTGAGGAGCTTATAGTCTGCATAAATTATATGGACAAGGAGTAATGCTGGTCGCACTGGGGGAGAGATTTGCCCAGGCTGATACCTGAGCTCAAAGTACATCGGAATCCACCTTCCAAAGAGAAGGGAGTTGAGGTGGTTTAATCTAGAATGCGGCTTAGGCTGGAGTTGGCCTTCAGTGGCAACAAAAGGTAGCTTTTCTCTCTCCAGGAATAGATACTTTCCAGTATCTGGTGGCTCTGGGCCAGACCGACTCAGGGAGGAGCAAAGGGAAAAATTATGCATGTAATTGAACTGCACAGGAATTGTTTGAAATGGTCCGAGAGGGCATACGTAGAAATAATGGGATGAAATGGCAAGGAAAAACTTATGTTGAATATTACAACCTCCTAACAGAAAGATACGTTAGACTAAGGAGGAATATCCCAAGGGAAATGGTGGAAGCCCCATTGCTTGGATAATTTCTAATTAAACTAGACAAAGCACTTGAGAATATATTGTAAGGGAAAATCCTGTAATGGCAGCAGGCTGGACAGGGTGACCCTATAGGTCTTTTTCATTTCTAATTTCTATGATTCACTAATGATTAAGTAATTCACAGATAAACTAAACATCCGTATTGCTGGGTCTTATCCAAAACTCACCTCACCTATCAACCTTTTCAAATTTACCAATTAATAGTTAATTAGTTAATGTTTGTAAAGTGCTTTGAAGATGAAAAGTGCTAAGTATTATTATAGAAATAGGGATAAACTCATTTTACTTAATTTTGAACCCACTCAAACACTCACGGAGGGCTCAAAATTCAGATTCAGACTTGAGCATTATTGGGTTTGCCTGCCTTGTAAAGGGATGTTCTGTGAGGTTGTTACGCTGTGATTAAAGTACAGTTATAATTTTGATAATGCACTTATCACACATTTCTATATATGGTGCAGCAGTTATAATCCTGATAAAATGTGCATGAAAAGCTATTGTGCCTGTCCTTACACGAGCTGCAGTGTACAATACAAGCACTTTGCTTTGTAAGGGAGTACAAGTGGCACAGAGAATATGAAAGCTGTTTTCTGTAATGGCTTTTACCCTTCCAGTTTATGTTGATTTTTTTGGAGTATATTTAATAGCATTAAATGAATGAGTTAATATTCAGGAAGGAACTTCACTGAGAATTCCCAAATGATTGTACTTTAAGTCCCTCTTATGTCTCTTCTTGCAAGTGGTTGCTGGTATGCTGGTGTGTGACTTTTGTCACCTGGGAAGTGGCACAGTCTTCGATGTGACAGAGGTGGCATCCGACGTACACTGCTTGGCAGAGTGCTCAGGGATGCAGCGATGGTAGGTCTATGAATGATCTGTATGAGGGTGAGACTGTAGGTGAAAATATATTAAAGCAAATCAGGGGTAATCCCAATCCTGCCTGCCTGAAGTAAGGCAAAACCAGAATGACTTCCCTTGGATGAAGTAGTAAAGGATTAGTTTTTGCTTTTATTTTCAAAATGAGCATAAAATAATAATAAAATACTGGTTTATGTTCAGAAACCAAGACCTGGACAAAATAGAGTACAGCAGAGATGATCATTTCAGTAAGTTCTGGTCTGAATATTGGCTTAACTTGGTCCACATTACCTTTCCATTGCCTTTTGCAGGAGGTCTTCTTCCCCCGTCCCTGCCCATCTGGATATTCCTAGGAAATAATTTTCAGGCTTTCAAACACAAGTTTGTTAATCAGTATCTTAAACTCATTTGTAACAGAGCAAACAAAGCAGTTTCAGGTGGAGCTCACTAATGTCAGGGCATACAATTTGAGAGCACAATAATGATTCGGGAAATAATACCACGTGGTTTGTGGTAGGTTTACTCATTACAGTGCTTGAATAATAAATCTTAGATATCGAATCCTCAAATGAATAATCACAGTGAATGAGTAATTTATAGGTTAAAATGTGTTGAATCAAAGCATTCATAGAGTAATTTGAAAAGGCACACGCTTCTGTGTGAACTGAGGTTCCTCTAGTCTTCTTGATGTGCTAGAAATACGAAATGACAGCAAATATTTTAATAGGTATATCAAACAGGTGATGTAGCACGGAACTGAAGAGCAAATATATATATATATATATATATATACACGTATGGTTTGGGCCTGGAAGAGCTATCCAGGGACCTAAAGGCTTCTTGATGCAACTTTAAAATTATTATAAGGCTTTGGGATATGTTCTTGAGAAAAACAAAGATGGGGAAGTTTATGGTGAGTGGGATCAATTCTAACTGGATTTATAAAAGGTAGATCACACCAGAGTAAGCTGACATCTCTCTTTGGTAAAATAACCGATTCCTTGGACAAAGGAAATGCAGGAGGTCTAATCTGTCTGGACATCAGTGAAGCAGTTTATCAAGTGCCACATGGGAAACATCTAGTTAAGCGGGAAGAGATGGGGCTTCGTGTGAGAGTGGTGAGGAATGGCTAAAAGGGGAGACAGCAACAGATTGTGAAAGCGGAAGCATAGGGCAGGAGAAGGGCTCATTAGCGGAGCTCGTCAAGGATCAGTCTGACTCATCTTATTTAACATTTTCATTAATGACCTTGGAGCATAAATTAGGAATGTGCTAATGAAATGTTGGAGTTGACAAAGTTTGGAGACATTGCCAGTGAACAAGGAGAACCTGAATACACGGGAAAGAAAGTGTGTGGCCTTGGGGGCTGGAATGGGAGTCATGAAACGTAATTTAATAAGAAAAAGCACCAGGACACACAGGTAGGAAATAAGAAGAACTTTTGTTACAATGTGACCTCATTGGCAACAGTAGACACGGATGAAAGGATGGCTCTCAGGCACCAAAGAAACAGGAGAAATGTCCCTAAGATGCATCGGGTGAGATCTTTTAACAGAGATGGGAAGCTGAATGCCATGGCATGGCATGTCAGTGAGTGAATTTAAACTGGAGCAGTGCAGGGAAGCACTGGTGGGATGAAAGAGGCTGGGAAACCTTGTGTTATGAGAGGAGAGGAAAGGAGATTTAGCATATCAAAATGGAAGCACAGAAGGTGTGTGATTGCTGTCAGTAAAGGCATTGGGACAGTTTCTAAGTGTAAGTGCAGTGCTGACACAAAAGAAATTGGCTATAGCCTGGTCTTGATGGAATATAGACATGAAACTGGAAAAAGATTCCTAGCTATCAGATGAAGGAGTTTCTGGAAAAGGCTTCCAGTAGGAGTAATGGGGACAAGAACGGTAGTGTGTTCAGAGATAATGTTAGATCAGCTTGTGGAAGGGATATTATCATTTACATGATAGTTAGGAAATGGACCTGATAACCTTGGCATTCTCATCCACTCTGTCTTCCTGTCTATTCATAGACAGTACGGGGCTGGGGATCAGGCTAAACTCTCCAAATACAGTATTCGCTGTGAACTGTTCACTCATTTATGGAAAAGCATTACAGATTAAGTGCCAATTCCCTGTAACAACTGAGAAATACCTAATCTTGATGTACGCTTTGGTGTCTTCCAAGTGAGCTAAAAGGAAGGTTGATAATTAATTTAATATTAGACTGAAATGGGGAGCCCTGGTAACGAAGGCACGCTTCCTCTAACAACAACCAAAAGACAACAGCAGTGTACCTATATCTGCAGTGTAATGAACTAAAATTACGGAGGAGGCCAGGTGACTGAGGACCAGGTTTCTCCTACGGTTTGTTTTCCATTGGCCGCAGGTCCAGCCACTGCTGAATTCATCATCACCATAATCTTCACAGGGAGACCAAAAACCAGAAATTATAAGGCATGCAATGTTCTGCCCTGTCATGAAGGATGTTTCCAGGGATTCAGTTGTTTGGTGCCTGTGTTTGAAGCAGGACTGTGGGGTCTGAGCCTCCTGGAC